>NW_026526989.1:0-91563 GCF_024362965.1 Panthera pardus | reverse complement strand
TAGAACAGGCAATCCTAAAATTCATATGGGACCACAAAAGGCCCCGAATAGCCAAAGTCATTTTGAAGAAGAAGACCAAAGCAGGAGACATCACAATCCCAGACTTTCGCCTCTACTACAAAGCTGTAATCATCCAGACCGCATGGTGTTGGCACAAAAAGAGACACATAGACCAATGGAATAGAATAGAAACCCCAGAACTAGACCCACAAACGTATGGCCAACTAATCTTTGACAAAGCAGGAAAGAACATCCAGTGGATAAAAGACAGTCTCTTTTACAAATGGTGCTGGGAGAACTTGACAGCAACAGGCAGAAGGTTGAAAATAGGCCATTTTCTCACACCATTCACAAAAATAAACTCAAAGTGGATAAAGGACCTGAATGTGAGACAGGAAACCATCCAAACCCTAGAGGAGAAAGCAGGAAAAGACCTCTCTGACCTCAGCCGTAGCAATCTCTTACTCGACACATCCCCAAAGGCAAGGGAATTAAAAGCAAAAGTGAATCACTGGCACCTTATGAAGATAAAAAGCTTCTGCACAGCAAAGGAAACAACCAACAAAACTAAAAGGCAACCAACGGAACGGGAAAAGATCTTCGCAAATGCCATTTCGGACAAAGGGCTAGTATCCAAAATCTATAAAGAGCTCACCAAACTCCACCCCCGAAAAACAAATAACCCAGTGAAGATTTGGGCAGAAAACATGAATAGACACTTCTCTAAAGAAGACATCCAGATGGCCAACAGGCACACGAAAAGATGCTCACCGTCGCTCCTTATCAGGAAAATACAAATCCAAACCACACTCAGATATCACCTCACGCCAGTCAGAGTGGCCAAAATGAACAAATCAGGAGACGGTAGATGCTGGAGAAGATGTGGAGAAACGGAAACCCTCTTGCACTGTTGGGGGGGAATGCAAATTGGTGCAGCTGCTCTGGAAAGCAGTGTGGAGGTTCCTCAGAAAATTAAAAATAGACCTACCCTATGACCCAGCAATAGCACTGCTAGGAATTTACCCAAGGGATACAGGAGTACTGATGCATAGGGGCACTTGTACCCCAATGTTTATAGCAGCACTCTCAACAATAGCCAAATTATGGAAAGAGCCGAAATGTCCATCAACTGATGAATGGATCAAGAAAGGGTGGTTTATATACACAATGGAGTACTACATGGCAATGAGAAAGAACGAAATATGTCTCTTTGTAGCAACATGGATGGGACTGGAGGGTGTGATGCTAAGTGAAATAAGCCATAAAGAGAAAGACAGATACCATATATTTTCACTCTTATGCGGATCCTGAGAAACTTAACAGAAACCCATGGGGGAGGGGAAGGAAAAAACAAAAGAGGTTAGAGTGGGAAGGAGCCAAAGCATAAGAGACTGTTAAAAACTGAGAAAAAAACTGAGGGTTGATGGGGGGTGGGGAGGGAGGGTAGGGTGGGCGATGGGTATTGAGGAGGGCACCTTTTGGGATGAGCACTGGGTGTTGTAGGAAACCAATTTGACAATATTTCATATATTGAAAAAATTTAAAAAGATAATGTTAAATTAAAAAAAAATAAATGAACTTAAAAAAAAAGAGTCTGCTTCCTGATTGTCTATACTCTCTCTCTCTCTCTCTCTTATTTTTTCCCTTTGCTTGTTTGTTTCTTAAACCCATGTATGAGTAGAATTATATGGTATTGTCTTTTTTTGACTGGTATATTTCACTTAGAATCATACTCTCTAGCTCCATCCAGGTCCTTGCAAAAGGAAAGATTGCATTCCTTCTTATGGCTGAATAGTATTCCATCATATGTATGTCACATCCTCTTTATCCATCCATTCATCCATTTATGGATACTTGGGCTGCTTCCATATCTTGGTTATTGTAAACAATGCTGCTATAAACACACTGGTTCATGTGTGCATTAAAAAATTTAAGGTTTATTTATTTTTGAAAGAGAGAGATAGAGTGAGAGAGCAGGTGAGGGGCAGAGAGAGAGGGAGACACAGAATCTGAAGCAGGCTCCAGGCTCTGAGCTGTCAGAACAGAGCCTGACGCGGGGCTTGAATTCACACACCATGAGATCATGACCTGGGGGGAAGTTGGGCGCTTCACTTACTGAGCTGCCCAGGAGCGCCAATGTGCATGCATCCTCTTGAATTTGTGTTCTTTTATTCCTTGGATAAATACCCAGTTGTGCTATGCTGGATCATGAGGTAATTGTATTTTTAACTTTTAGAGGAAACTCCACATAGTTTTACACGGTGGCCTCACCACTTTGCATTTCCAAGAACAGTTTCCTTTTCTCCACATCCTTGCCAACACTTATTGCTTCTTGTATTTTTGATTTTTGCCATTCTGACAGGTGTGAGGTAGTTTCTCATTGTGGTTTTGTTTTGCATTTCCTTGATGGTAAGTGATGATAAGCATTTTTCCTGTGTCTCTTACCATCTGTATGTCTTCTTTGGAGAAATGTCTGTTCATGTTTTCTTTCCAGTTTTTAATTTGATTAATTGTTGCTTGGGCCTTATGATATATCAGATATTAGCTCTTTATTAGATAGGTCATTTGCAAATATCTTCTCCCATTCCATAAGTTGCTTTTTACTCTTCACTTTTTACTTCACTGTGCAGAAGCTTTTTACTCGATAGAGTCCCAAGATTTATTTTTGCTTTAGTTTCTCTGGCCTCAGGGGACATATATTGAAAGAAGTTTTCATGGCTGATGTCAAAGAAGTTACTACCTGTGCTGTGTTCTAGGATTTTTATGGCTTTGGGTCTCACATTTAGGTCCTTAATCTATGTTTTGTTTCTTTAAGTGTATGGTGTAAGGAAGTGGTTTACATTCATTCTTTTGCATGATACTGTGCACTTTTCCCAACACCCTTCTTCGAAGAGACTGTCTTTTCCCAATGGATATTCTTTCCTGCTTAGTTGAAGATTAATTGAATTTGTATGTGTGGATCTCTGTGCTTTCTATTCTGTTTTATTTTTAAAATTTATTCAATTAAATTGAAGTTAACGTACAGTGTTGTATTGGTTTCAGGAGTAGAACCCAGTGATTCATCACTTATATGTAACACCCAGTGCTCATCCTTACAAGTGCCTTCCTTAGTGACCATCACCCATTTAGCCCATCCGCCCACCCAACACCCCTGCAGCAGTCCTCAGTTTATTCTCTGTACTTAAGAGTCTCTTATGGTTTGCCTCCCTCTGTGTTTTTGTCTTATATTTTCCTTCCCTTCCCCTATGTTCACCTCTTGTGCTTCTCAAATTCCACGTATGAGTGATAGCCTATAATATTTTCTTTCTCTGACTGACTTATTTCGCTTAACACAGTATACTCTAATTCCATCCGTGGTGTTGCAAGGGGCACAATTTCATTATTCTCGATCGCCCAGTAGTATTCCATTGTGTATGTATACACTACATCTTCTTTACCCATTCACCAGTCAATGGACATTCAAGCTTTTTCTATACTTTGGCTATTGTTGATAGTGCTTCTATAAACATTGGGGTGCATGTTCCCCTTCGAATCACCACTCCTATATCCTTTGGATAAATACCTAGTAGTGCAATTGCTGGGTAGTAGGGTAGTTCTATTTTTTATTTTATGAGGAACCTCCATACTGTTCTACAGAATGGCTGCACCAGTTTGCATTCCCACCAACAGTGCAAGAGAGTTCCTCTTTCTCCACATCCATGCCAACATCTGTTGTCGCCTGAGTTGCTAATGTTAGCCATTCTGACAGGTGTGAAATGCTATCTCCTTTCGTTTTGATTTGCATTTTCCTGATGATGAGTGATGTTGTGCATTTTTTCATGTGTCGGTTGGCCATCTGGATGTCTTCTCTGGAGACGTGTCTATTCATGTATTTTGCCCATTTCTTCACTATATTATTTGGTTTTGGGGTGTTGAGCTTCATAAGTTCTTTATGGATTTTGGATTTTTCAATGCACTTTTAAATTTCCTTTTTCCTTTTTTTCTCCTGACTGACATATTCATTGTTTAGTAACATGTTATTCCATATATTTGTGGTCTTTCCAGATTTTTTTCTTGGGCTGACTTCTAGTTTCATAGTGCTGTTGGCAGAAAAGGTGCATGGAATGACTTCAGTGTTTTGGGATTATTTTGTGACCTAACATGTGACGTGTTCTGAGAATGTCCCATGTGCACTTATAGAGAATGTGTTTAGGATGGAACAATCTGAATATACCTGTTAAGTCCACCTGGACCAGTGTGTCATTCGAAGCCATGTTTCCTTGTTTGTTTTCAGTTTAGATGACATGTAACTGGGGTGTTAAAGTCTCCTATTAGTATTGTATTATTATCCATTAGTTTCTTTGTCGGTTATCAGTATGTGATCTCTCTTGGAGAATGTTCCATGTGCACTCGAGTAGAAAGTATATTCCGTTCCTTTGGGATGAAGAGCTCTAAATATATCTGTCAAGTCCATCTGATCCAATGTAGCATTCAGGGCCCTTGTCTCCTTATTGACCCTGTGTCTAGATGATCTATCCATTGTTGTAAGTGGAGTGTTAAAGTCCCCTGCAATTACCACATTCTTATCAATAAGGTTGTTTATGATTGTGATCAATTGCTTTATATATTTGGGGGCTCCGGTATTCGGCGCATAGACATTTATAATTGTTAGCTCTTCCTGATGGATAGAGCCTGCAGTTATTATATAATGCCCTTCTTCATCTGTTACAGCCTTTAATTTTAAGTCAAGTTTGATATAGATATGGCTACTCCAGCTTTCTTTTGGCTTCCAGTAGCATGATAGTTCTCCATCCCCTCACTTTCAATCTGAGGGTGTTCTCAGGTCTAAAACAAGTCTCTTGTAGACAGCAGATAGATGGGTCATGGTTTTTTTATCTTATCCATTCTGATACCCTATGTCTTTTGGTTGGAGTGTTTCGTCTGTTTACATTCAGTGTTATTATAGAAAGATATGGGTTTAGAGTCATTGTGATGTCTGTAGGTTTCATGTTTGTAGTGATATCTCTGGTACTTTGTGGTCCTTGCAACGTTTCACTTACAGAATCCCCCTTAGGATTCCTTGTAGGGTTGGTTTTAGTGGTGATGAATTCCTTCAGTTTTTGTTTGTTTGGAAAGACCTTTATCTCTCCTTCCATCTGAATGATGGCTTGCTGCATAAAGGATTCTTGGATGCATATGTTTGCTGTTCATCACATTGAAGATTTCCTGCCATTCTTTTCTGGCGTGCCAAGTTTCAGTAGATAGATCTGTCACTAGACTTATCAGTCTCCCTTTATAGGTTAGAGCGTGTTTATCCGTAGCTGCTTTCAGAATTTTCTCTTTATCCTTGTATTTCTCCAGTTTCACTATGACTTGTGATGCAGAAGATCGATTCAAGTTACGTCTGAAGGGAGTTCTCTGTGCCTGTTGGATTTCAATGCCTTTTTCCTTCCCCAGATCAAGGAAGTTCTCAGCTATGATTTGTTCAAGTACATCTTCAGCCCCTTTCTCTCTCTCTCCCTCCTCTGGAATCCCTATTATACGGATATTGTTGCGTTTCATAGCATCACTTAGTTCTCTACTTCTCCACTCATACTCCTGGATTTTTTTATCTCTCTTTTTCTCAGCTTCCTCTTTTTCCATAATTTTATCTTCTAATTCACCTATTCTCTCCTCTGCCTCTTCAATCCAAGCTGTGGTCACCTCCATTTTATTTTGCACCTCATTTATGGCATTTTTCAGCTCCTCCTGAGTATTTCTTAGTCCCTTGATCTCTGTAACAATAGATTCTCTGCTCTCCTGTGTACTTTTTTCAAGCCCAGCAGTTAATTTTATGACTAATATTTTAAATTCATGTTCTGTTATATTGCTTAAGTCTTTTTTGGTCAATTCGTTAGCTGTTGCTACTTTCCGGAGTTTCTTTTGAGGATAATTCTTCCGTTTAGTCATTTTGGATAGTCCCTGGAGTGGTGCGGAACTGCAGCACTGTGCTGTCTGGAGTAACTTGTGTTGGTGGGCGAGGCTGCAGTCAGACCTGATATCTGCCCCCAGCCCACCACTGGGGCCACAGTCAGACTGGTGTGTCCCTTTCTTCCCCTCTCCCAGGGGCGGGACTCACTGTGGAGTGATGTGGCCTCTGTCTGGGCTACTTGCACACTGCCAGTCTCGTGATGCTGCTTCTATGGGATCTGGCGTATTAGCCGGGGTGGATCCACAAAGTTCACAGCGGCAGGAGAGGCAGGCTTAGCTCGCTTTGCTGTCAGTGGTCCCCTGCAGTAGGGGCCCTGCAGCACCGGGAGGGAGGCGGGCAGACCCATCTGAGGGATGAATCCATAAGAGCAGAGCATTGGGTGTTTGCCCGGGGCAAGAAGTTCCATGAGGGCAACTGGTTCCCTTTGGAATTTTGGCTGGGGGATGTGCGAGGGAGATGGCGCTGGCCAGTACTTTTGTTCCCCGCCGAGCTGAGCTCTGTTTTCTGGGTGGATAGTCCCATTGTCTAGAAGTGTGAATTGCATCCAAGTTAGAAAAGCAGCAATGGATTAGGAATGACAAGTTGGTACCAAGATCTGCATTCAAATGGCCACGTGTCAAATTGATAAAGCTGATAGCTGTCTTCCATCCTCTTGTCCCACAAAGGAGGCAGTATACTCCCCTACCGCCAGGCTTAGCCTAATCACAACATTCTCCCTGGGCCCTTCCACACAGCCAAGTTTTGAAAATTGGCACACAATTCTGAAAACAAATTGAGAAGGGACCAATGCAATACCTATCTCAACACCTCAAGGACACCATCAGACTCATGTGCTGAAAGAAGATAGTACTCTAAGACACTGGCTCTGAATACATTCCATGCAAATCCATTTTTTCCAAGAAAGGGCTAAGTTGTAGAAGTGGAGACACAGACAGCATGAGTTCTTCAACACACATGGGATTTGGAGAATGTTGAGAATGAAAAACTCAGCACAGTCTCCTGTCAACCTGGTTGTTTCCAGAATATGAAATGTCTATGGGCTTAGGCAATGAGAGCCCTCTGAAGGAATATACCTGGGAGCCCAGGCAGAAGGAATCCTGCATAATTCCTTTAGAAGCCAGAGACTTCTGTTTTTATCCCTCCCAGTTTTTCCATCAGTTTATGGAGGCAACGGTGAGCTGCAGCTATTGGGTTCTGCCAGATCTTGCTCAGGAGTCCAGAATAAGGACTTTGTTCTGTATTCCTGGAAAGGGGCCTTCTTGTGTTGACCACCTTCTGGACAATAATGCCCATGTGCAAATTACTTCTCAGAATGAAGGGCACTCATTCATCCAGGTCAGAGAGGCAAGCTGGCTCTCCTTCATGTTCCATAGAACAGCAGGCTAACCAGCAAGCCCTCAAGGATGAAAGGATAGCTATCCTTTGGTATGGCAGATATTGGTTGCTCTCACTCATTACAGGACAAGAGTGGGAATTTGCGGCCACCTAGTGGGTTATGACTCCATGGCTCCAAGGGGGGGGGGGGGGGAAGGGCAGAATTTTTGTCAGAAAAACAGCAAGGGGAAGGGAATGTGTGCAAGGAAGGCCAAAACTCGATTTTCCAATGGCAATTGGGATCAATCTGGAAAGGAGATAACTTAAATTCATTTGCCCTTGGACCAGAAGGAGACCAGTTCCCTCGCAAATGTCTACTTCAGCTTACACATAAACAAGCCTCCTGAGCACCTTCGAATGCCTTGGGCCCCAGGATGGCCACATACTTCTGAAACTCAAGTAAGCAATAAGGAGCCCTGTGTAAAATTCTCTCCCTCAGTCACAAGGACTAGATCAGACTCCCAGCTGGAAGGCAGAGTGTGTGAACTGAGTCCAAGTAAGAAAAACATCCATCGGTGAGGGATGACAACAAAGTGAGTCAAGGTTCTGCAATCAAATGGGCACGGGTCAAATCGAGGATGGCTATATCTATCCTACTGTCCTCTTGTCCCATCAGGAAGTGGGATCCTCCTATAAACTTTGGCGTAGCCTACCCAAGGGCATTCTCTGTGGGCACCTTGACACACCCTAGGTTTGGAGGTTGCCACATAATTGTGAAAGCCAATTGAAAAGGGCCCAATGCAATACATATCTCACCATCACAAGGAAACCACCAGACTTCCAAGCTGAAAGTCTGAAAGTTAAATTTCACATATGCATGAAAGTGTATACTTGTCTTTCTCAGATGGACTCGTTTTGCTTAGCATAATACATTCTAGTTAAAGCTAAATAGCTACAAATGGCTAGACTCCATGCATTTTGATGTCTAAGTGATATTCTTATCAAGATAAAAAGCTTTTGCACAGTGAAGGAAACAATCAAAAGAACTAAACCTGCCTATGGAATGGGAGAAGATATTTGAAAATGGCATATGATAAAGTGTTAGTATCCAAAATCTAGAAACAACATATCAAACTCAACACCCAAAAAACCAAACAGCCCACTTATGAACTGGGAAAAGACATGAATAGACACTTTTCCAAAGAAGACTTCTACACAGCCAACAGACACGTGGAAAGATGGTCAACATCACTCATCATTAGGGAATGCAAAGCA
The DNA here is from genome assembly GCF_024362965.1 of Panthera pardus. NCBI lineage: Eukaryota > Metazoa > Chordata > Mammalia > Carnivora > Felidae > Panthera > Panthera pardus. Next base: position 83,024 of record NW_026526989.1, on the reverse strand, counting down.
AAACCATGATGCCATACCACCTCACACCTGTTAGAATGGGTAACATTAACAACACATGAAACACCAGTTGTTGGTGAGGTTATGGAGAAAGGGGAGCACTCTTGCACTTCTGGCTGAAATGCAAACTAGTGCAGTGCCTATGTTATGATTTTTTTAAGGAAAATGTGAGAGAGCACTCCTTCTATGCTTACTAGTTCTCATTTCTGTGTACTATTTACGGCACTGTCATCACGTGAAGTTTATGCCCTGTGATGAGTAAGCAAATTGGAAAACAACATAAATGGATATTTAAGGATACGGACCAGGGTTTCCCTGTTAAAATGAAACAAACAAACAAACAAACAAACCAACAAACCAACAGCTAACCAAACCAAATATCCAAATTCACATTGTGATTCCACTCTGTGAAAATAATGGTCATATGTAGAAAAATAGTACAGGCTGCGATTGTCTTTGAATACCAGGATTTTTATTTCCTTCACTACCCTGATTTTGTCTTTCCCAATAACACAGAAAGCTGGTGCCAAATGTAACCTGGTTTGGTTAAGCTGGTCCCTAATCAAAGAAAGGAAAGATGACACAATGCAGGTTTCCAAAGAGAATGATTTGATTTCCACAGGATTACAGAAGCCCTTAAAAAAATAAAGAGGCCTAGAAGATTTCTGCCAAAGTGCTATAAATTGGTGAGACAAATTGCCAGACATATACCTGGTCCACTCCAGTTTATTTCTTTGGTCTATGAATGAACACACAAGGGAAATTATAACACACCTTTTGTTCAATATAAAAATACACTTCCAAAAGCTCTAATGAATTACTTTTACAAAACCTATGTACCAAATTTTCCTTTTGGAAGAAGTTTCCTTTGAATTTCAGGTCTCTTAAATGCTCCTTTGCTGTTACCCACCATCCCTGCTAACCACATGGACCCCCATTTTCACTTCTGTATTCCTCATTAGAAGTGATCTCCACGTGGGCATAGATCATGTTTTGCCATGGTCACTAATAAAGATATAGTGCTGGGCACAGAGAAAGGATGGGTGGTGGTTCAAGGAATTCATACAGACGAACCTGTATTTGAGGTGGATCAAGAATGTCACAAGTACAGGCCCAGGATGGCATGCACAGAGTATTTCCCACTGATATTCCATTGTTAAGCCTCCTTTATCTTTAAAAGATTTTAATCCTAATTTTTCTTCAATGCCTGAAAAACTACTGCTAAGTATTTCTGAATGCAAGGTAGCAGGAGGAGGCTACATGAGGAGCAATCTCTGTGCTCTGTGCCTTGGAGGACCTTGTAGCTTCCTTTAAGGTAGCTATTAACCCACTGCAGGCATGGCAAGAGTGCCTTAAGTCAGTTGTATGTAATTCACCTAGTAAACAATTGGATAGGTCCTCACTTAATTTTTCCTTTTTTTACACTGTATCTTATTTTTTGTTTCTTTAATTCCAGTTCGTTAATATGCAGAGTTATATTACTTGCAGGTATACAATTCCATGTATCACCCTGTGCTCTTTATGACACGTACATCTCTCAATTCTCATCACCTATTTAACCAACCATGCTCCCATCCACCTCCCATCGGATACTATCTCATTGTACTCTCTTAAGAGTCTGTTTCCTGAGAGGGAAAGAAGATGGCGGTGTAGGAGGACGCTGGGCTCACCGCACGTCCTGCTGATCACTTCGATTCCACCTACACCTGCCTAAATAACCCAGAAAACCACCAGAAGACTAGCAGAATGGAGTCTCTGGAGCCAGGCGCAGACTAGAGGCCCCCTGAAGAGGGTAGGAAGGGCTGCGAGGCGGTGCGCGCTCCACGGACTGGTGGGAGGGAGCCGGGGCGGAGGGGCAGCCTGCCGGCCAAGCAGAGCCCCCGAGTCTGGCTGGCAAAAGCGGAGGGGCCGGACGAAGTGTGTTCCGACAGCAAGCATGACTTAGCATCTGGGAGGTCATAAGTTAACAGCTCTGCTCAGAAATTGGGAAGGCTGGAGGACAAAGGGAGGGAGAGTTGCTGAGCCCCGCGACAACAGAGCTCAGTTTGACGGGGAACAAAGGCGCTCGCCAGCGCCATCTCCCCCGCCCATCCCCCAGCCAAAATCCCAAAGGGAACCATTTCCTGCCAGGGAACTTGCTCCCTCAGCGCAAACACCCAACGCTGTGCTTCTGCAGAGCCAAACCTCCAGCAGCAGATCTGACTCCCTCCCGCTGCCACAGGGCCCCTCCTGAAGTGGATCACCTAAGGAGAAGCAAGCTAAGCCTGCCCCTCCTGCCCCCGTGCACCTTGCCTACCCACCCCAGCTCATACGCCAGATCCCCAGCACCACAAGCCTGGCAGTGTGCAAGTACCCCAGACGGGCCACGCCACCCCACAGTGAATCCTGCACCTAGGAGAGGGGAAGAGAAGGCACACACCAGTCTGACTGGGGCCCCAGTGGTGGGCTGGGGGCAGACATCAGGTCTGACTGCGGCCCCGCCCACCAACTCCAGTTATACACCACAGCACAGGGGAAGTGCCCTGCAGGTCCGCACCACTCCAGGGACTATCCAAAATGACCAAACGGAAGAATGCCCCTCAGAAGAATCTCCAGGAAATAACAGCTAATGAACTGATCAAAAAGGATTTAAATAATATAACGGACAGTGAATTTAGAATAATAGTCATAAAATTAATCGCTGGGCTTGAAAACAGTATAGAGGACAGCAGAGAATCTCTTGCTACAGAGATCAAGGGACTAAAGAACAGTCAGGAGGAGCTGAAAAACACTTTAAACGAAATGCAAACCAAAATGGAAACCACGACGGCTCGGCTTGAAGAGGCAGAGGAGAGAATAGGTGAACTAGAAGATAAAGTTATGGAAAAAGAGGAAGCTGAGAAAAAGAGAGATAAAAAAATGCAGGAGTATGAGGTATGAGGGGAAAATTAGAGAACTAAGTGAGACACTAAAAAGAAATAATATACGCATAATTGGTATCCCAGAGGAGGAAGAGAGAGGGAAAGGTGCTGAAGGGGTACTTGAAGAAATTATAGCTGAGAACTTCCCTGAACTGGGGAAGGAAAAAGGCATTGAAATCCAAGAAGCACACAGAACTCCCTTCAGACGTAACTTGAATCGATCTTCTGCACGACATATCATAGTGAAACTGGCAAAATACAAGGATAAAGAGAAAATTCTGAAAGCAGCAAGGGATAAACGTGCCCTCACATATAAAGGGAGACCTATAAGACTCGTGACTGATCTCTCTTTTGAAACTTGGCAGGCCAGAAAGAATTGGCACGAGATCTTCAGTGTGCTGAACAGAAAAAATATGCAGCCGAAAATCCTTTATCCAGCAAGTCTGTCATTTAGACTAGAAGGAGAGATCAAGGTCTTCCCAAACAAAAACTGAAGGAATTTGTCACCACTAAACCAGCCCTACAAGAAATCCTAAGGGGGATCCTGTGAGACAAAGTACCAGAGACATCACTACAAGCATAAAACATACAGACATCACAGTGACTCTAAACCCATATCTTTCTATAATAACACTGAATGTAAATGGATTACATGCGCCAACCAAAAGACATAGGGTATCAGAATGGATAAAAAACAAGACCCATCTATTTGCTGTCTACAAGAGACTCATTTTAGATGCGAGGACACCTTTAGATTGAGAGTGAGGCGATGGAGAACTATCTATCATGCTACTGGAAGCCAAAAGAAAGCTGGAGTAGCCATACTTATATCAGACCAACTAGACTTTAAATGAAAGGCTGTAACAAGAGATGAAGAAGGGCATTATATACTAATTACAGGGTCTATCCATCAGGAAGAGCTAACAACTATAAATGTCTATGCGCTGAATACCGGAGCCCCCAAATATATAAAACAATTACTCATAAACATAAGCAACCTTATTGATAAGAATGTGGTAATTGCAGGGGACTTTAACACCCCACTTACAGAAAAGGATAGATCATCTAGACACACGGTCAATAAAGGAACAAGGGCCCTGAATGCTACATTGGATCAGATGGACTTGACAGATATATTTAGAACTCTGCATCCCAAAGCAACAGAATATACTTTCTACTCGAGTGCACATGGAACATTCTCCAAGATAGATCATATACTGGGTCACAAAACAGCCCTTCATCAGTTCACAAGAATTGAAATTATACCATGCAAACTTTCAGACCGCAATGCTATGAAGCTTGAAATCAACCACAGGAAAAAGTCTGGAAAACCTCCAAAAGCATGGAGGTTAAAGATCACCCTACTAAAGAATGAGTGGGTCAACCGGGCAATTAGAGAAGAAATTTAAAAATAGATGTGGAAACAAATGAAAATGAAAATACAACCATCCAAATGCTTTGGGATTCAGCGAAGGCAGTCCTGAGAGGAAAATACATCGCAATCCAGGCCTATGTCAAGAAACAAGAAAAATCCCAAATACAGAATCTAACAGCACACCTAAAGGAAATAGAAGCAGAACAGCAAAGGCAGCCTAAACCCAGCAGAAGAGAAATAATAACGATCATAGCACAAATAAACAATATAGAATCTAAATAAACGGTAGAGCAGATCAACGAAACCAAGAGTTGGTTTTTTTGAAAAAATAAACAAAATCGAAAAAACTCTAGCCAGGCTTCTCAAAAAGAAAAGGGAGATGACCCAAATAGATAAAATCATGAATGAAAATGGAATGATTACAACCAATCCCTCAGAGATACAAGCAATTATCGGGGAATACTATGAAAAATTGTATGCCAACGAACTGGACAACCTGGAAGAAATGGACAAATTCCTAAACACCCACACTCTTCCAACACTCAATCAGGAGGAAATAGAAAGCTTGAACAGACCCATCACCGGCGAAGAAATTGAATCGGTTATCAAAAATCTCCCAACAAATAAGAGTCCAGGACCAGATGGCTTCCCAGGGGAGTTCTACCAGACGTTTAAAGCAGAGATAATATCTATACTTTTCAAGCTATTCCAAGAAATAGAAAGGGAAGGAAAACTTCCAGACTCATTCCATGAAGCCAGTATTACTTTGATTCCTAAACCAGACAGAGACGCAGTAAAAAAAGAGAACTACAGGCCAATATTCCTGAGGAATATAGATGCAAAAATTCTCAATAAGATACTAGCAAATAGAATTCAACAGCATATAAAAAGAATTATTCACCATGATCAACTGGGATTCATTCCTGGGATGCAGGGCTGGTTCAACATTCGCAAATCAATCAACGTGATACATCACATCAATAAAAGAAAAGATAAGAACCATATGATCCTGTCAATCGATGCAGAAAAGGCCTTTGACAAAATCCAGCACCCTTTCTTTTCTTTTTTTTTTTTCAACGTTTATTTATTTTTGAGACAGAGACAGAGCATGAACAAGGGAGGGTCAGAGAGAGAGCAGGAGGCACGGAATCTGAAACAGGCTCCAGGCTCTGAGCTGTTAGCACAGAGCCCGACGCGGGGCTTGAACTCACGAACCGCGAGATCGTGACCTGAGCCGAAGTCGGCCGCTTAACCGACTGAGCCACCCAGGCGCCTCCCAGCACCTTTTCTTAATAAAAACCCTTGAGAAAGTCGGGATAGAAGGAACATACTTGAAGATCATAAAAGCCATTTATGAAAAGCCCACAGCTAACATCATCCTCAATGGGGAAAAACTGAGAGCTTTTTCCCTGAGATCAGGAACACGACAGGGATGCCCACTCTCACCAGTGTTGTTTAACATAGTGTTGGAAGTTCTAGCATCAGCAATCAGACAACAAAAGGAAATCAAAGGTATCAAAATTGGCAAAGATGAAGTCAAGCTTTCGCTTGTTTCAGATGACATATTATACATGGAAAATCCAATAGACTCCACCAAAAGTCTGCTAGAACTGATACATGAATTCAGCAAAGTTGCAGGATACAAAATCAATGTACAAAAATCAGTTGCATCCTTATACACTAACATTGAAGCAACAGAAAGACAAATAAAGAAACTGATCCCATTCACAATTGCACCAAGAAGCATAAAATACCTACAAATAAATCTACGCAAAGATGTAAAAGATCTGTATGCTGAAAACTATAGAAAGCTTATGAAGGTAATTGAAGAAGATATAAAGAAATGGAAAGACATTCCCTGCTCATGGATTGGAAGAATCAATATTGTCAAAATGTCAATATTACCCAAAGCTATGTACACATTCAAAGCAATCCCAATCAAAATTGCACCAGCATTCTTCTCGAAACTAGAACAGGCAATCCTAAAATTCATATGGGACCACAAAAGGCCCCGAATAGCCAAAGTCATTTTGAAGAAGAAGACCAAAGCAGGAGACATCACAATCCCAGACTTTCGCCTCTACTACAAAGCTGTAATCATCCAGACCGCATGGTGTTGGCACAAAAAGAGACACATAGACCAATGGAATAGAATAGAAACCCCAGAACTAGACCCACAAACGTATGGCCAACTAATCTTTGACAAAGCAGGAAAGAACATCCAGTGGATAAAAGACAGTCTCTTTTACAAATGGTGCTGGGAGAACTTGACAGCAACAGGCAGAAGGTTGAAAATAGGCCATTTTCTCACACCATTCACAAAAATAAACTCAAAGTGGATAAAGGACCTGAATGTGAGACAGGAAACCATCCAAACCCTAGAGGAGAAAGCAGGAAAAGACCTCTCTGACCTCAGCCGTAGCAATCTCTTACTCGACACATCCCCAAAGGCAAGGGAATTAAAAGCAAAAGTGAATCACTGGCACCTTATGAAGATAAAAAGCTTCTGCACAGCAAAGGAAACAACCAACAAAACTAAAAGGCAACCAACGGAACGGGAAAAGATCTTCGCAAATGCCATTTCGGACAAAGGGCTAGTATCCAAAATCTATAAAGAGCTCACCAAACTCCACCCCCGAAAAACAAATAACCCAGTGAAGATTTGGGCAGAAAACATGAATAGACACTTCTCTAAAGAAGACATCCAGATGGCCAACAGGCACACGAAAAGATGCTCACCGTCGCTCCTTATCAGGAAAATACAAATCCAAACCACACTCAGATATCACCTCACGCCAGTCAGAGTGGCCAAAATGAACAAATCAGGAGACGGTAGATGCTGGAGAAGATGTGGAGAAACGGAAACCCTCTTGCACTGTTGGGGGGAATGCAAATTGGTGCAGCTGCTCTGGAAAGCAGTGTGGAGGTTCCTCAGAAAATTAAAAATAGACCTACCCTATGACCCAGCAATAGCACTGCTAGGAATTTACCCAAGGGATACAGGAGTACTGATGCATAGGGGCACTTGTACCCCAATGTTTATAGCAGCACTCTCAACAATAGCCAAATTATGGAAAGAGCCGAAATGTCCATCAACTGATGAATGGATCAAGAAAGGGTGGTTTATATACACAATGGAGTACTACATGGCAATGAGAAAGAACGAAATATGTCTCTTTGTAGCAACATGGATGGGACTGGAGGGTGTGATGCTAAGTGAAATAAGCCATAAAGAGAAAGACAGATACCATATATTTTCACTCTTATGCGGATCCTGAGAAACTTAACAGAAACCCATGGGGGAGGGGAAGGAAAAAACAAAAGAGGTTAGAGTGGGAAGGAGCCAAAGCATAAGAGACTGTTAAAAACTGAGAAAAAAACTGAGGGTTGATGGGGGGTGGGAGGGAGGGTAGGGTGGGCGATGGGTATTGAGGAGGGCACCTTTTGGGATGAGCACTGGGTGTTGTAGGAAACCAATTTGACAATATTTCATATATTGAAAAAATTTAAAAAGATAATGTTAAATTAAAAAAAAATAAATGAACTTAAAAAAAAAGAGTCTGCTTCCTGATTGTCTATACTCTCTCTCTCTCTCTCTCTCTTATTTTTTCCCTTTGCTTGTTTGTTTCTTAAACCCATGTATGAGTAGAATTATATGGTATTTGTCTTTTTTTGACTGGTATATTTCACTTAGAATCATACTCTCTAGCTCCATCCAGGTCCTTGCAAAAGGAAAGATTGCATTCCTTCTTATGGCTGAATAGTATTCCATCATATGTATGTCACATCCTCTTTATCCATCCATTCATCCATTTATGGATACTTGGGCTGCTTCCATATCTTGGTTATTGTAAACAATGCTGCTATAAACACACTGGTTCATGTGTGCATTAAAAAATTTAAGGTTTATTTATTTTTGAAAGAGAGAGATAGAGTGAGAGAGCAGGTGAGGGGCAGAGAGAGAGGGAGACACAGAATCTGAAGCAGGCTCCAGGCTCTGAGCTGTCAGAACAGAGCCTGACGCGGGGCTTGAATTCACACACCATGAGATCATGACCTGGGGGGAAGTTGGGCGCTTCACTTACTGAGCTGCCCAGGAGCGCCAATGTGCATGCATCCTCTTGAATTTGTGTTCTTTTATTCCTTGGATAAATACCCAGTTGTGCTATGCTGGATCATGAGGTAATTGTATTTTTAACTTTTAGAGGAAACTCCACATAGTTTTACACGGTGGCCTCACCACTTTGCATTTCCAAGAACAGTTTCCTTTTCTCCACATCCTTGCCAACACTTATTGCTTCTTGTATTTTTGATTTTTGCCATTCTGACAGGTGTGAGGTAGTTTCTCATTGTGGTTTTGTTTTGCATTTCCTTGATGGTAAGTGATGATAAGCATTTTTCCTGTGTCTCTTACCATCTGTATGTCTTCTTTGGAGAAATGTCTGTTCATGTTTTCTTTCCAGTTTTTAATTTGATTAATTGTTGCTTGGGCCTTATGATATATCAGATATTAGCTCTTTATTAGATAGGTCATTTGCAAATATCTTCTCCCATTCCATAAGTTGCTTTTTACTCTTCACTTTTTACTTCACTGTGCAGAAGCTTTTTACTCGATAGAGTCCCAAGATTTATTTTTGCTTTAGTTTCTCTGGCCTCAGGGGACATATATTGAAAGAAGTTTTCATGGCTGATGTCAAAGAAGTTACTACCTGTGCTGTGTTCTAGGATTTTTATGGCTTTGGGTCTCACATTTAGGTCCTTAATCTATGTTTTGTTTCTTTAAGTGTATGGTGTAAGGAAGTGGTTTACATTCATTCTTTTGCATGATACTGTGCACTTTTCCCAACACCCTTCTTCGAAGAGACTGTCTTTTCCCAATGGATATTCTTTCCTGCTTAGTTGAAGATTAATTGAATTTGTATGTGTGGATCTCTGTGCTTTCTATTCTGTTTTATTTTTAAAATTTATTCAATTAAATTGAAGTTAACGTACAGTGTTGTATTGGTTTCAGGAGTAGAACCCAGTGATTCATCACTTATATGTAACACCCAGTGCTCATCCTTACAAGTGCCTTCCTTAGTGGCCATCACCCATTTAGCCCATCCGCCCACCCAACACCCCTGCAGCAGTCCTCAGTTTATTCTCTGTACTTAAGAGTCTCTTATGGTTTGCCTCCCTCTGTGTTTTTGTCTTATATTTTCCTTCCCTTCCCCTATGTTCACCTCTTGTGCTTCTCAAATTCCACGTATGAGTGATAGCCTATAATATTTTCTTTCTCTGACTGACTTATTTCGCTTAACACAGTATACTCTAATTCCATCCGTGGTGTTGCAAGGGGCACAATTTCATTATTCTCGATCGCCCAGTAGTATTCCATTGTGTATGTATACACTACATCTTCTTTACCCATTCACCAGTCAATGGACATTCAAGCTTTTTCTATACTTTGGCTATTGTTGATAGTGCTTCTATAAACATTGGGGTGCATGTTCCCCTTCGAATCACCACTCCTATATCCTTTGGATAAATACCTAGTAGTGCAATTGCTGGGTAGTAGGGTAGTTCTATTTTTTATTTTATGAGGAACCTCCATACTGTTCTACAGAATGGCTGCACCAGTTTGCATTCCCACCAACAGTGCAAGAGAGTTCCTCTTTCTCCACATCCATGCCAACATCTGTTGTCGCCTGAGTTGCTAATGTTAGCCATTCTGACAGGTGTGAAATGCTATCTCCTTTCGTTTTGATTTGCATTTTCCTGATGATGAGTGATGTTGTGCATTTTTTCATGTGTCGGTTGGCCATCTGGATGTCTTCTCTGGAGACGTGTCTATTCATGTATTTTGCCCATTTCTTCACTATATTATTTGGTTTTGGGGTGTTGAGCTTCATAAGTTCTTTATGGATTTTGGATTTTTCAATGCACTTTTAACTTTCCTTTTTCCTTTTTTTCTCCTGACTGACATATTCATTGTTTAGTAACATGTTATTCCATATATTTGTGGTCTTTCCAGATTTTTTTCTTGGGCTGACTTCTAGTTTCATAGTGCTGTTGGCAGAAAAGGTGCATGGAATGACTTCAGTGTTTTGGGATTATTTTGTGACCTAACATGTGACGTGTTCTGAGAATGTCCCATGTGCACTTATAGAGAATGTGTTTAGGATGGAACAATCTGAATATACCTGTTAAGTCCACCTGGACCAGTGTGTCATTCGAAGCCATGTTTCCTTGTTTGTTTTCAGTTTAGATGACATGTAACTGGGGTGTTAAAGTCTCCTATTAGTATTGTATTATTATCCATTAGTTTCTTTGTCGGTTATCAGTATGTGATCTCTCTTGGAGAATGTTCCATGTGCACTCGAGTAGAAAGTATATTCCGTTCCTTTGGGATGAAGAGCTCTAAATATATCTGTCAAGTCCATCTGATCCAATGTAGCATTCAGGGCCCTTGTCTCCTTATTGACCCTGTGTCTAGATGATCTATCCATTGTTGTAAGTGGAGTGTTAAAGTCCCCTGCAATTACCACATTCTTATCAATAAGGTTGTTTATGATTGTGATCAATTGCTTTATATATTTGGGGGCTCCGGTATTCGGCGCATAGACATTTATAATTGTTAGCTCTTCCTGATGGATAGAGCCTGCAGTTATTATATAATGCCCTTCTTCATCTGTTACAGCCTTTAATTTTAAGTCAAGTTTGATATAGATATGGCTACTCCAGCTTTCTTTTGGCTTCCAGTAGCATGATAGTTCTCCATCCCCTCACTTTCAATCTGAGGGTGTTCTCAGGTCTAAAACAAGTCTCTTGTAGACAGCAGATAGATGGGTCATGGTTTTTTTATCTTATCCATTCTGATACCCTATGTCTTTTGGTTGGAGTGTTTCGTCTGTTTACATTCAGTGTTATTATAGAAAGATATGGGTTTAGAGTCATTGTGATGTCTGTAGGTTTCATGTTTGTAGTGATATCTCTGGTACTTTGTGGTCCTTGCAACGTTTCACTTACAGAATCCCCCTTAGGATTCCTTGTAGGGTTGGTTTTAGTGGTGATGAATTCCTTCAGTTTTTGTTTGTTTGGAAAGACCTTTATCTCTCCTTCCATCTGAATGATGGCTTGCTGCATAAAGGATTCTTGGATGCATATGTTTGCTGTTCATCACATTGAAGATTTCCTGCCATTCTTTTCTGGCGTGCCAAGTTTCAGTAGATAGATCTGTCACTAGACTTATCAGTCTCCCTTTATAGGTTAGAGCGTGTTTATCCGTAGCTGCTTTCAGAATTTTCTCTTTATCCTTGTATTTCTCCAGTTTCACTATGACTTGTGATGCAGAAGATCGATTCAAGTTACGTCTGAAGGGAGTTCTCTGTGCCTGTTGGATTTCAATGCCTTTTTCCTTCCCCAGATCAAGGAAGTTCTCAGCTATGATTTGTTCAAGTACATCTTCAGCCCCTTTCTCTCTCTCTCCCTCCTCTGGAATCCCTATTATACGGATATTGTTGCGTTTCATAGCATCACTTAGTTCTCTACTTCTCCACTCATACTCCTGGATTTTTTTATCTCTCTTTTTCTCAGCTTTCTCTTTTTCCATAATTTTATCTTCTAATTCACCTATTCTCTCCTCTGCCTCTTCAATCCAAGCTGTGGTCACCTCCATTTTATTTTGCACCTCATTTATGGCATTTTTCAGCTCCTCCTGAGTATTTCTTAGTCCCTTGATCTCTGTAACAATAGATTCTCTGCTCTCCTGTGTACTTTTTTCAAGCCCAGCAGTTAATTTTATGACTAATATTTTAAATTCATGTTCTGTTATATTGCTTAAGTCTTTTTTGGTCAATTCGTTAGCTGTTGCTACTTTCCGGAGTTTCTTTTGAGGATAATTCTTCCGTTTAGTCATTTTGGATAGTCCCTGGAGTGGTGCGGAACTGCAGCACTGTGCTGTCTGGAGTAACTTGTGTTGGTGGGCGAGGCTGCAGTCAGACCTGATATCTGCCCCCAGCCCACCACTGGGGCCACAGTCAGACTGGTGTGTCCCTTTCTTCCCCTCTCCCAGGGGCGGGACTCACTGTGGAGTGATGTGGCCTCTGTCTGGGCTACTTGCACACTGCCAGTCTCGTGATGCTGCTTCTATGGGATCTGGCGTATTAGCCGGGGTGGATCCACAAAGTTCACAGCGGCAGGAGAGGCAGGCTTAGCTCGCTTTGCTGTCAGTGGTCCCCTGCAGTAGGGGCCCTGCAGCACCGGGAGGGAGGCGGGCAGACCCATCTGAGGGATGAATCCATAAGAGCAGAGCATTGGGTGTTTGCCCGGGGCAAGAAGTTCCATGAGGGCAACTGGTTCCCTTTGGAATTTTGGCTGGGGGATGTGCGAGGGAGATGGCGCTGGCCAGTACTTTTGTTCCCCGCCGAGCTGAGCTCTGTTTTCTGGGTGGATAGTCCCATTGTCTAGAAGTGTGAATTGCATCCAAGTTAGAAAAGCAGCAATGGATTAGGAATGACAAGTTGGTACCAAGATCTGCATTCAAATGGCCACGTGTCAAATTGATAAAGCTGATAGCTGTCTTCCATCCTCTTGTCCCACAAAGGAGGCAGTATACTCCCCTACCGCCAGGCTTAGCCTAATCACAACATTCTCCCTGGGCCCTTCCACACAGCCAAGTTTTGAAAATTGGCACACAATTCTGAAAACAAATTGAGAAGGGACCAATGCAATACCTATCTCAACACCTCAAGGACACCATCAGACTCATGTGCTGAAAGAAGATAGTACTCTAAGACACTGGCTCTGAATACATTCCATGCAAATCCATTTTTTCCAAGAAAGGGCTAAGTTGTAGAAGTGGAGACACAGACAGCATGAGTTCTTCAACACACATGGGATTTGGAGAATGTTGAGAATGAAAAACTCAGCACAGTCTCCTGTCAACCTGGTTGTTTCCAGAATATGAAATGTCTATGGGCTTAGGCAATGAGAGCCCTCTGAAGGAATATACCTGGGAGCCCAGGCAGAAGGAATCCTGCATAATTCCTTTAGAAGCCAGAGACTTCTGTTTTTATCCCTCCCAGTTTTTCCATCAGTTTATGGAGGCAACGGTGAGCTGCAGCTATTGGGTTCTGCCAGATCTTGCTCAGGAGTCCAGAATAAGGACTTTGTTCTGTATTCCTGGAAAGGGGCCTTCTTGTGTTGACCACCTTCTGGACAATAATGCCCATGTGCAAATTACTTCTCAGAATGAAGGGCACTCATTCATCCAGGTCAGAGAGGCAAGCTGGCTCTCCTTCATGTTCCATAGAACAGCAGGCTAACCAGCAAGCCCTCAAGGATGAAAGGATAGCTATCCTTTGGTATGGCAGATATTGGTTGCTCTCACTCATTACAGGACAAGAGTGGGAATTTGCGGCCACCTAGTGGGTTATGACTCCATGGCTCCAAGGGGGGGGGGGGGGGGAAGGGCAGAATTTTTGTCAGAAAAACAGCAAGGGGAAGGGAATGTGTGCAAGGAAGGCCAAAACTCGATTTTCCAATGGCAATTGGGATCAATCTGGAAAGGAGATAACTTAAATTCATTTGCCCTTGGACCAGAAGGAGACCAGTTCCCTCGCAAATGTCTACTTCAGCTTACACATAAACAAGCCTCCTGAGCACCTTCGAATGCCTTGGGCCCCAGGATGGCCACATACTTCTGAAACTCAAGTAAGCAATAAGGAGCCCTGTGTAAAATTCTCTCCCTCAGTCACAAGGACTAGATCAGACTCCCAGCTGGAAGGCAGAGTGTGTGAACTGAGTCCAAGTAAGAAAAACATCCATCGGTGAGGGATGACAACAAAGTGAGTCAAGGTTCTGCAATCAAATGGGCACGGGTCAAATCGAGGATGGCTATATCTATCCTACTGTCCTCTTGTCCCATCAGGAAGTGGGATCCTATAAACTTTGGCGTAGCCTACCCAAGGGCATTCTCTGTGGGCACCTTGACACACCCTAGGTTTGGAGGTTGCCACATAATTGTGAAAGCCAATTGAAAAGGGCCCAATGCAATACATATCTCACCATCACAAGGAAACCACCAGACTTCCAAGCTGAAAGTCTGAAAGTTAAATTTCACATATGCATGAAAGTGTATACTTGTCTTTCTCAGATGGACTCGTTTTGCTTAGCATAATACATTCTAGTTAAAGCTAAATAGCTACAAATGGCTAGACTCCATGCATTTTGATGTCTAAGTGATATTCTTATCAAGATAAAAAGCTTTTGCACAGTGAAGGAAACAATCAAAAGAACTAAACCTGCCTATGGAATGGGAGAAGATATTTGAAAATGGCATATGATAAAGTGTTAGTATCCAAAATCTAGAAACAACATATCAAACTCAACACCCAAAAAACCAAACAGCCCACTTATGAACTGGGAAAAGACATGAATAGACACTTTTCCAAAGAAGACTTCTACACAGCCAACAGACACGTGGAAAGATGGTCAACATCACTCATCATTAGGGAATGCAAAGCAAAACCATGATGCCATACCACCTCACACCTGTTAGAATGGGTAACATTAACAACACATGAAACACCAGTTGTTGGTGAGGTTATGGAGAAAGGGGAGCACTCTTGCACTTCTGGCTGAAATGCAAACTAGTGCAGTGCCTATGTTATGATTTTTTTAAGGAAAATGTGAGAGAGCACTCCTTCTATGCTTACTAGTTCTCATTTCTGTGTACTATTTACGGCACTGTCATCACGTGAAGTTTATGCCCTGTGATGAGTAAGCAAATTGGAAAACAACATAAATGGATATTTAAGGATACGGACCAGGGTTTCCCTGTTAAAATGAAACAAACAAACAAACAAACCAACAAACCAACAGCTAACCAAACCAAATATCCAAATTCACATTGTGATTCCACTCTGTGAAAATAATGGTCATATGTAGAAAAATAGTACAGGCTGCGATTGTCTTTGAATACCAGGATTTTTATTTCCTTCACTACCCTGATTTTGTCTTTCCCAATAACACAGAAAGCTGGTGCCAAATGTAACCTGGTTTGGTTAAGCTGGTCCCTAATCAAAGAAAGGAAAGATGACACAATGCAGGTTTCCAAAGAGAATGATTTGATTTCCACAGGATTACAGAAGCCCTTAAAAAAATAAAGAGGCCTAGAAGATTTCTGCCAAAGTGCTATAAATTGGTGAGACAAATTGCCAGACATATACCTGGTCCACTCCAGTTTATTTCTTTGGTCTATGAATGAACACACAAGGGAAATTATAACACACCTTTTGTTCAATATAAAAATACACTTCCAAAAGCTCTAATGAATTACTTTTACAAAACCTATGTACCAAATTTTCCTTTTGGAAGAAGTTTCCTTTGAATTTCAGGTCTCTTAAATGCTCCTTTGCTGTTACCCACCATCCCTGCTAACCACATGGACCCCCATTTTCACTTCTGTATTCCTCATTAGAAGTGATCTCCACGTGGGCATAGATCATGTTTTGCCATGGTCACTAATAAAGATATAGTGCTGGGCACAGAGAAAGGATGGGTGGTGGTTCAAGGAATTCATACAGACGAACCTGTATTTGAGGTGGATCAAGAATGTCACAAGTACAGGCCCAGGATGGCATGCACAGAGTATTTCCCACTGATATTCCATTGTTAAGCCTCCTTTATCTTTAAAAGATTTTAATCCTAATTTTTCTTCAATGCCTGAAAAACTACTGCTAAGTATTTCTGAATGCAAGGTAGCAGGAGGAGGCTACATGAGGAGCAATCTCTGTGCTCTGTGCCTTGGAGGACCTTGTAGCTTCCTTTAAGGTAGCTATTAACCCACTGCAGGCATGGCAAGAGTGCCTTAAGTCAGTTGTATGTAATTCACCTAGTAAACAATTGGATAGGTCCTCACTTAATTTTTCCTTTTTTTACACTGTATCTTATTTTTTGTTTCTTTAATTCCAGTTCGTTAATATGCAGAGTTATATTACTTGCAGGTATACAATTCCATGTATCACCCTGTGCTCTTTATGACACGTACATCTCTCAATTCTCATCACCTATTTAACCAACCATGCTCCCATCCACCTCCCATCGGATACTATCTCATTGTACTCTCTTAAGAGTCTGTTTCCTGAGAGGGAAAGAAGATGGCGGTGTAGGAGGACGCTGGGCTCACCGCACGTCCTGCTGATCACTTCGATTCCACCTACACCTGCCTAAATAACCCAGAAAACCACCAGAAGACTAGCAGAATGGAGTCTCTGGAGCCAGGCGCAGACTAGAGGCCCCCTGAAGAGGGTAGGAAGGGCTGCGAGGCGGTGCGCGCTCCACGGACTGGTGGGAGGGAGCCGGGGCGGAGGGGCAGCCTGCCGGCCAAGCAGAGCCCCCGAGTCTGGCTGGCAAAAGCGGAGGGGCCGGACGAAGTGTGTTCCGACAGCAAGCATGACTTAGCATCTGGGAGGTCATAAGTTAACAGCTCTGCTCAGAA
Organism: Panthera pardus; assembly: GCF_024362965.1. Lineage (NCBI taxonomy): Eukaryota > Metazoa > Chordata > Mammalia > Carnivora > Felidae > Panthera > Panthera pardus. The sequence goes on along the minus strand of NW_026526989.1, from coordinate 66,271 downwards.
ATTGGGAAGGCTGGAGGACAAAGGGAGGGAGAGTTGCTGAGCCCCGCGACAACAGAGCTCAGTTTGACGGGGAACAAAGGCGCTCGCCAGCGCCATCTCCCCCGCCCATCCCCCAGCCAAAATCCCAAAGGGAACCATTTCCTGCCAGGGAACTTGCTCCCTCAGCGCAAACACCCAACGCTGTGCTTCTGCAGAGCCAAACCTCCAGCAGCAGATCTGACTCCCTCCCGCTGCCACAGGGCCCCTCCTGAAGTGGATCACCTAAGGAGAAGCAAGCTAAGCCTGCCCCTCCTGCCCCCGTGCACCTTGCCTACCCACCCCAGCTCATACGCCAGATCCCCAGCACCACAAGCCTGGCAGTGTGCAAGTACCCCAGACGGGCCACGCCACCCCACAGTGAATCCTGCACCTAGGAGAGGGGAAGAGAAGGCACACACCAGTCTGACTGGGGCCCCAGTGGTGGGCTGGGGGCAGACATCAGGTCTGACTGCGGCCCCGCCCACCAACTCCAGTTATACACCACAGCACAGGGGAAGTGCCCTGCAGGTCCGCACCACTCCAGGGACTATCCAAAATGACCAAACGGAAGAATGCCCCTCAGAAGAATCTCCAGGAAATAACAGCTAATGAACTGATCAAAAAGGATTTAAATAATATAACGGACAGTGAATTTAGAATAATAGTCATAAAATTAATCGCTGGGCTTGAAAACAGTATAGAGGACAGCAGAGAATCTCTTGCTACAGAGATCAAGGGACTAAAGAACAGTCAGGAGGAGCTGAAAAACACTTTAAACGAAATGCAAACCAAAATGGAAACCACGACGGCTCGGCTTGAAGAGGCAGAGGAGAGAATAGGTGAACTAGAAGATAAAGTTATGGAAAAAGAGGAAGCTGAGAAAAAGAGAGATAAAAAAATGCAGGAGTATGAGGTATGAGGGGAAAATTAGAGAACTAAGTGAGACACTAAAAAGAAATAATATACGCATAATTGGTATCCCAGAGGAGGAAGAGAGAGGGAAAGGTGCTGAAGGGGTACTTGAAGAAATTATAGCTGAGAACTTCCCTGAACTGGGGAAGGAAAAAGGCATTGAAATCCAAGAAGCACACAGAACTCCCTTCAGACGTAACTTGAATCGATCTTCTGCACGACATATCATAGTGAAACTGGCAAAATACAAGGATAAAGAGAAAATTCTGAAAGCAGCAAGGGATAAACGTGCCCTCACATATAAAGGGAGACCTATAAGACTCGTGACTGATCTCTCTTTTGAAACTTGGCAGGCCAGAAAGAATTGGCACGAGATCTTCAGTGTGCTGAACAGAAAAAATATGCAGCCGAAAATCCTTTATCCAGCAAGTCTGTCATTTAGACTAGAAGGAGAGATCAAGGTCTTCCCAAACAAAAACTGAAGGAATTTGTCACCACTAAACCAGCCCTACAAGAAATCCTAAGGGGGATCCTGTGAGACAAAGTACCAGAGACATCACTACAAGCATAAAACATACAGACATCACAGTGACTCTAAACCCATATCTTTCTATAATAACACTGAATGTAAATGGATTACATGCGCCAACCAAAAGACATAGGGTATCAGAATGGATAAAAAACAAGACCCATCTATTTGCTGTCTACAAGAGACTCATTTTAGATGCGAGGACACCTTTAGATTGAGAGTGAGGCGATGGAGAACTATCTATCATGCTACTGGAAGCCAAAAGAAAGCTGGAGTAGCCATACTTATATCAGACCAACTAGACTTTAAATGAAAGGCTGTAACAAGAGATGAAGAAGGGCATTATATACTAATTACAGGGTCTATCCATCAGGAAGAGCTAACAACTATAAATGTCTATGCGCTGAATACCGGAGCCCCCAACTATATAAAACAATTACTCATAAACATAAGCAACCTTATTGATAAGAATGTGGTAATTGCAGGGGACTTTAACACCCCACTTACAGAAAAGGATAGATCATCTAGACACACGGTCAATAAAGGAACAAGGGCCCTGAATGCTACATTGGATCAGATGGACTTGACAGATATATTTAGAACTCTGCATCCCAAAGCAACAGAATATACTTTCTACTCGAGTGCACATGGAACATTCTCCAAGATAGATCATATACTGGGTCACAAAACAGCCCTTCATCAGTTCACAAGAATTGAAATTATACCATGCAAACTTTCAGACCGCAATGCTATGAAGCTTGAAATCAACCACAGGAAAAAGTCTGGAAAACCTCCAAAAGCATGGAGGTTAAAGATCACCCTACTAAAGAATGAGTGGGTCAACCGGGCAATTAGAGAAGAAATTTAAAAATAGATGTGGAAACAAATGAAAATGAAAATACAACCATCCAAATGCTTTGGGATTCAGCGAAGGCAGTCCTGAGAGGAAAATACATCGCAATCCAGGCCTATGTCAAGAAACAAGAAAAATCCCAAATACAGAATCTAACAGCACACCTAAAGGAAATAGAAGCAGAACAGCAAAGGCAGCCTAAACCCAGCAGAAGAGAAATAAGAACGATCATAGCACAAATAAACAATATAGAATCTAAATAAACGGTAGAGCAGATCAACGAAACCAAGAGTTGGTTTTTTTGAAAAAATAAACAAAATCGAAAAAACTCTAGCCAGGCTTCTCAAAAAGAAAAGGGAGATGACCCAAATAGATAAAATCATGAATGAAAATGGAATGATTACAACCAATCCCTCAGAGATACAAGCAATTATCGGGGAATACTATGAAAAATTGTATGCCAACGAACTGGACAACCTGGAAGAAATGGACAAATTCCTAAACACCCACACTCTTCCAACACTCAATCAGGAGGAAATAGAAAGCTTGAACAGACCCATCACCGGCGAAGAAATTGAATCGGTTATCAAAAATCTCCCAACAAATAAGAGTCCAGGACCAGATGGCTTCCCAGGGGAGTTCTACCAGACGTTTAAAGCAGAGATAATATCTATACTTTTCAAGCTATTCCAAGAAATAGAAAGGGAAGGAAAACTTCCAGACTCATTCTATGAAGCCAGTATTACTTTGATTCCTAAACCAGACAGAGACGCAGTAAAAAAAGAGAACTACAGGCCAATATTCCTGAGGAATATAGATGCAAAAATTCTCAATAAGATACTAGCAAATAGAATTCAACAGCATATAAAAAGAATTATTCACCATGATCAACTGGGATTCATTCCTGGGATGCAGGGCTGGTTCAACATTCGCAAATCAATCAACGTGATACATCACATCAATAAAAGAAAAGATAAGAACCATATGATCCTGTCAATCGATGCAGAAAAGGCCTTTGACAAAATCCAGCACCCTTTCTTTTCTTTTTTTTTTTTTTCAACGTTTATTTATTTTTGAGACAGAGACAGAGCATGAACAAGGGAGGGTCAGAGAGAGAGCAGGAGGCACGGAATCTGAAACAGGCTCCAGGCTCTGAGCTGTTAGCACAGAGCCCGACGCGGGGCTTGAACTCACGAACCGCGAGATCGTGACCTGAGCCGAAGTCGGCCGCTTAACCGACTGAGCCACCCAGGCGCCTCCCAGCACCTTTTCTTAATAAAAACCCTTGAGAAAGTCGGGATAGAAGGAACATACTTGAAGATCATAAAAGCCATTTATGAAAAGCCCACAGCTAACATCATCCTCAATGGGGAAAAACTGAGAGCTTTTTCCCTGAGATCAGGAACACGACAGGGATGCCCACTCTCACCAGTGTTGTTTAACATAGTGTTGGAAGTTCTAGCATCAGCAATCAGACAACAAAAGGAAATCAAAGGTATCAAAATTGGCAAAGATGAAGTCAAGCTTTCGCTTGTTTCAGATGACATATTATACATGGAAAATCCAATAGACTCCACCAAAAGTCTGCTAGAACTGATACATGAATTCAGCAAAGTTGCAGGATACAAAATCAATGTACAAAAATCAGTTGCATCCTTATACACTAACATTGAAGCAACAGAAAGACAAATAAAGAAACTGATCCCATTCACAATTGCACCAAGAAGCATAAAATACCTACAAATAAATCTACGCAAAGATGTAAAAGATCTGTATGCTGAAAACTATAGAAAGCTTATGAAGGTAATTGAAGAAGATATAAAGAAATGGAAAGACATTACCTGCTCATGGATTGGAAGAATCAATATTGTCAAAATGTCAATATTACCCAAAGCTATGTACACATTCAAAGCAATCCCAATCAAAATTGCACCAGCATTCTTCTCGAAACTAGAACAGGCAATCCTAAAATTCATATGGGACCACAAAAGGCCCCGAATAGCCAAAGTCATTTTGAAGAAGAAGACCAAAGCAGGAGACATCACAATCCCAGACTTTCGCCTCTACTACAAAGCTGTAATCATCCAGACCGCATGGTGTTGGCACAAAAAGAGACACATAGACCAATGGAATAGAATAGAAACCCCAGAACTAGACCCACAAACGTATGGCCAACTAATCTTTGACAAAGCAGGAAAGAACATCCAGTGGATAAAAGACAGTCTCTTTTACAAATGGTGCTGGGAGAACTTGACAGCAACAGGCAGAAGGTTGAAAATAGGCCATTTTCTCACACCATTCACAAAAATAAACTCAAAGTGGATAAAGGACCTGAATGTGAGACAGGAAACCATCCAAACCCTAGAGGAGAAAGCAGGAAAAGACCTCTCTGACCTCAGCCGTAGCAATCTCTTACTCGACACATCCCCAAAGGCAAGGGAATTAAAAGCAAAAGTGAATCACTGGCACCTTATGAAGATAAAAAGCTTCTGCACAGCAAAGGAAACAACCAACAAAACTAAAAGGCAACCAACGGAACGGGAAAAGATCTTCGCAAATGCCATTTCGGACAAAGGGCTAGTATCCAAAATCTATAAAGAGCTCACCAAACTCCACCCCCGAAAAACAAATAACCCAGTGAAGATTTGGGCAGAAAACATGAATAGACACTTCTCTAAAGAAGACATCCAGATGGCCAACAGGCACACGAAAAGATGCTCACCGTCGCTCCTTATCAGGAAAATACAAATCCAAACCACACTCAGATATCACCTCACGCCAGTCAGAGTGGCCAAAATGAACAAATCAGGAGACGGTAGATGCTGGAGAAGATGTGGAGAAACGGAAACCCTCTTGCACTGTTGGGGGGAATGCAAATTGGTGCAGCTGCTCTGGAAAGCAGTGTGGAGGTTCCTCAGAAAATTAAAAATAGACCTACCCTATGACCCAGCAATAGCACTGCTAGGAATTTACCCAAGGGATACAGGAGTACTGATGCATAGGGGCACTTGTACCCCAATGTTTATAGCAGCACTCTCAACAATAGCCAAATTATGGAAAGAGCCGAAATGTCCATCAACTGATGAATGGATCAAGAAAGGGTGGTTTATATACACAATGGAGTACTACATGGCAATGAGAAAGAACGAAATATGTCTCTTTGTAGCAACATGGATGGGACTGGAGGGTGTGATGCTAAGTGAAATAAGCCATAAAGAGAAAGACAGATACCATATATTTTCACTCTTATGCGGATCCTGAGAAACTTAACAGAAACCCATGGGGGAGGGGAAGGAAAAAACAAAAGAGGTTAGAGTGGGAAGGAGCCAAAGCATAAGAGACTGTTAAAAACTGAGAAAAAAACTGAGGGTTGATGGGGGGTGGGAGGGAGGGTAGGGTGGGCGATGGGTATTGAGGAGGGCACCTTTTGGGATGAGCACTGGGTGTTGTAGGAAACCAATTTGACAATATTTCATATATTGAAAAAATTTAAAAAGATAATGTTAAATTAAAAAAAAATAAATGAACTTAAAAAAAAAGAGTCTGCTTCCTGATTGTCTATACTCTCTCTCTCTCTCTCTCTCTTATTTTTTCCCTTTGCTTGTTTGTTTCTTAAACCCATGTATGAGTAGAATTATATGGTATTTGTCTTTTTTTGACTGGTATATTTCACTTAGAATCATACTCTCTAGCTCCATCCAGGTCCTTGCAAAAGGAAAGATTGCATTCCTTCTTATGGCTGAATAGTATTCCATCATATGTATGTCACATCCTCTTTATCCATCCATTCATCCATTTATGGATACTTGGGCTGCTTCCATATCTTGGTTATTGTAAACAATGCTGCTATAAACACACTGGTTCATGTGTGCATTAAAAAATTTAAGGTTTATTTATTTTTGAAAGAGAGAGATAGAGTGAGAGAGCAGGTGAGGGGCAGAGAGAGAGGGAGACACAGAATCTGAAGCAGGCTCCAGGCTCTGAGCTGTCAGAACAGAGCCTGACGCGGGGCTTGAATTCACACACCATGAGATCATGACCTGGGGGGAAGTTGGGCGCTTCACTTACTGAGCTGCCCAGGAGCGCCAATGTGCATGCATCCTCTTGAATTTGTGTTCTTTTATTCCTTGGATAAATACCCAGTTGTGCTATGCTGGATCATGAGGTAATTGTATTTTTAACTTTTAGAGGAAACTCCACATAGTTTTACACGGTGGCCTCACCACTTTGCATTTCCAAGAACAGTTTCCTTTTCTCCACATCCTTGCCAACACTTATTGCTTCTTGTATTTTTGATTTTTGCCATTCTGACAGGTGTGAGGTAGTTTCTCATTGTGGTTTTGTTTTGCATTTCCTTGATGGTAAGTGATGATAAGCATTTTTCCTGTGTCTCTTACCATCTGTATGTCTTCTTTGGAGAAATGTCTGTTCATGTTTTCTTTCCAGTTTTTAATTTGATTAATTGTTGCTTGGGCCTTATGATATATCAGATATTAGCTCTTTATTAGATAGGTCATTTGCAAATATCTTCTCCCATTCCATAAGTTGCTTTTTACTCTTCACTTTTTACTTCACTGTGCAGAAGCTTTTTACTCGATAGAGTCCCAAGATTTATTTTTGCTTTAGTTTCTCTGGCCTCAGGGGACATATATTGAAAGAAGTTTTCATGGCTGATGTCAAAGAAGTTACTACCTGTGCTGTGTTCTAGGATTTTTATGGCTTTGGGTCTCACATTTAGGTCCTTAATCTATGTTTTGTTTCTTTAAGTGTATGGTGTAAGGAAGTGGTTTACATTCATTCTTTTGCATGATACTGTGCACTTTTCCCAACACCCTTCTTCGAAGAGACTGTCTTTTCCCAATGGATATTCTTTCCTGCTTAGTTGAAGATTAATTGAATTTGTATGTGTGGATCTCTGTGCTTTCTATTCTGTTTTATTTTTAAAATTTATTCAATTAAATTGAAGTTAACGTACAGTGTTGTATTGGTTTCAGGAGTAGAACCCAGTGATTCATCACTTATATGTAACACCCAGTGCTCATCCTTACAAGTGCCTTCCTTAGTGACCATCACCCATTTAGCCCATCCGCCCACCCAACACCCCTGCAGCAGTCCTCAGTTTATTCTCTGTACTTAAGAGTCTCTTATGGTTTGCCTCCCTCTGTGTTTTTGTCTTATATTTTCCTTCCCTTCCCCTATGTTCACCTCTTGTGCTTCTCAAATTCCACGTATGAGTGATAGCCTATAATATTTTCTTTCTCTGACTGACTTATTTCGCTTAACACAGTATACTCTAATTCCATCCGTGGTGTTGCAAGGGGCACAATTTCATTATTCTCGATCGCCCAGTAGTATTCCATTGTGTATGTATACACTACATCTTCTTTACCCATTCACCAGTCAATGGACATTCAAGCTTTTTCTATACTTTGGCTATTGTTGATAGTGCTTCTATAAACATTGGGGTGCATGTTCCCCTTCGAATCACCACTCCTATATCCTTTGGATAAATACCTAGTAGTGCAATTGCTGGGTAGTAGGGTAGTTCTATTTTTTATTTTATGAGGAACCTCCATACTGTTCTACAGAATGGCTGCACCAGTTTGCATTCCCACCAACAGTGCAAGAGAGTTCCTCTTTCTCCACATCCATGCCAACATCTGTTGTCGCCTGAGTTGCTAATGTTAGCCATTCTGACAGGTGTGAAATGCTATCTCCTTTCGTTTTGATTTGCATTTTCCTGATGATGAGTGATGTTGTGCATTTTTTCATGTGTCGGTTGGCCATCTGGATGTCTTCTCTGGAGACGTGTCTATTCATGTATTTTGCCCATTTCTTCACTATATTATTTGGTTTTGGGGTGTTGAGCTTCATAAGTTCTTTATGGATTTTGGATTTTTCAATGCACTTTTAAATTTCCTTTTTCCTTTTTTTCTCCTGACTGACATATTCATTGTTTAGTAACATGTTATTCCATATATTTGTGGTCTTTCCAGATTTTTTTCTTGGGCTGACTTCTAGTTTCATAGTGCTGTTGGCAGAAAAGGTGCATGGAATGACTTCAGTGTTTTGGGATTATTTTGTGACCTAACATGTGACGTGTTCTGAGAATGTCCCATGTGCACTTATAGAGAATGTGTTTAGGATGGAACAATCTGAATATACCTGTTAAGTCCACCTGGACCAGTGTGTCATTCGAAGCCATGTTTCCTTGTTTGTTTTCAGTTTAGATGACATGTAACTGGGGTGTTAAAGTCTCCTATTAGTATTGTATTATTATCCATTAGTTTCTTTGTCGGTTATCAGTATGTGATCTCTCTTGGAGAATGTTCCATGTGCACTCGAGTAGAAAGTATATTCCGTTCCTTTGGGATGAAGAGCTCTAAATATATCTGTCAAGTCCATCTGATCCAATGTAGCATTCAGGGCCCTTGTCTCCTTATTGACCCTGTGTCTAGATGATCTATCCATTGTTGTAAGTGGAGTGTTAAAGTCCCCTGCAATTACCACATTCTTATCAATAAGGTTGTTTATGATTGTGATCAATTGCTTTATATATTTGGGGGCTCCGGTATTCGGCGCATAGACATTTATAATTGTTAGCTCTTCCTGATGGATAGAGCCTGCAGTTATTATATAATGCCCTTCTTCATCTGTTACAGCCTTTAATTTTAAGTCAAGTTTGATATAGATATGGCTACTCCAGCTTTCTTTTGGCTTCCAGTAGCATGATAGTTCTCCATCCCCTCACTTTCAATCTGAGGGTGTTCTCAGGTCTAAAACAAGTCTCTTGTAGACAGCAGATAGATGGGTCATGGTTTTTTTATCTTATCCATTCTGATACCCTATGTCTTTTGGTTGGAGTGTTTCGTCTGTTTACATTCAGTGTTATTATAGAAAGATATGGGTTTAGAGTCATTGTGATGTCTGTAGGTTTCATGTTTGTAGTGATATCTCTGGTACTTTGTGGTCCTTGCAACGTTTCACTTACAGAATCCCCCTTAGGATTCCTTGTAGGGTTGGTTTTAGTGGTGATGAATTCCTTCAGTTTTTGTTTGTTTGGAAAGACCTTTATCTCTCCTTCCATCTGAATGATGGCTTGCTGCATAAAGGATTCTTGGATGCATATGTTTGCTGTTCATCACATTGAAGATTTCCTGCCATTCTTTTCTGGCGTGCCAAGTTTCAGTAGATAGATCTGTCACTAGACTTATCAGTCTCCCTTTATAGGTTAGAGCGTGTTTATCCGTAGCTGCTTTCAGAATTTTCTCTTTATCCTTGTATTTCTCCAGTTTCACTATGACTTGTGATGCAGAAGATCGATTCAAGTTACGTCTGAAGGGAGTTCTCTGTGCCTGTTGGATTTCAATGCCTTTTTCCTTCCCCAGATCAAGGAAGTTCTCAGCTATGATTTGTTCAAGTACATCTTCAGCCCCTTTCTCTCTCTCTCCCTCCTCTGGAATCCCTATTATACGGATATTGTTGCGTTTCATAGCATCACTTAGTTCTCTACTTCTCCACTCATACTCCTGGATTTTTTTATCTCTCTTTTTCTCAGCTTCCTCTTTTTCCATAATTTTATCTTCTAATTCACCTATTCTCTCCTCTGCCTCTTCAATCCAAGCTGTGGTCACCTCCATTTTATTTTGCACCTCATTTATGGCATTTTTCAGCTCCTCCTGAGTATTTCTTAGTCCCTTGATCTCTGTAACAATAGATTCTCTGCTCTCCTGTGTACTTTTTTCAAGCCCAGCAGTTAATTTTATGACTAATATTTTAAATTCATGTTCTGTTATATTGCTTAAGTCTTTTTTGGTCAATTCGTTAGCTGTTGCTACTTTCCGGAGTTTCTTTTGAGGATAATTCTTCCGTTTAGTCATTTTGGATAGTCCCTGGAGTGGTGCGGAACTGCAGCACTGTGCTGTCTGGAGTAACTTGTGTTGGTGGGCGAGGCTGCAGTCAGACCTGATATCTGCCCCCAGCCCACCACTGGGGCCACAGTCAGACTGGTGTGTCCCTTTCTTCCCCTCTCCCAGGGGCGGGACTCACTGTGGAGTGATGTGGCCTCTGTCTGGGCTACTTGCACACTGCCAGTCTCGTGATGCTGCTTCTATGGGATCTGGCGTATTAGCCGGGGTGGATCCACAAAGTTCACAGCGGCAGGAGAGGCAGGCTTAGCTCGCTTTGCTGTCAGTGGTCCCCTGCAGTAGGGGCCCTGCAGCACCGGGAGGGAGGCGGGCAGACCCATCTGAGGGATGAATCCATAAGAGCAGAGCATTGGGTGTTTGCCCGGGGCAAGAAGTTCCATGAGGGCAACTGGTTCCCTTTGGAATTTTGGCTGGGGGATGTGCGAGGGAGATGGCGCTGGCCAGTACTTTTGTTCCCCGCCGAGCTGAGCTCTGTTTTCTGGGTGGATAGTCCCATTGTCTAGAAGTGTGAATTGCATCCAAGTTAGAAAAGCAGCAATGGATTAGGAATGACAAGTTGGTACCAAGATCTGCATTCAAATGGCCACGTGTCAAATTGATAAAGCTGATAGCTGTCTTCCATCCTCTTGTCCCACAAAGGAGGCAGTATACTCCCCTACCGCCAGGCTTAGCCTAATCACAACATTCTCCCTGGGCCCTTCCACACAGCCAAGTTTTGAAAATTGGCACACAATTCTGAAAACAAATTGAGAAGGGACCAATGCAATACCTATCTCAACACCTCAAGGACACCATCAGACTCATGTGCTGAAAGAAGATAGTACTCTAAGACACTGGCTCTGAATACATTCCATGCAAATCCATTTTTTCCAAGAAAGGGCTAAGTTGTAGAAGTGGAGACACAGACAGCATGAGTTCTTCAACACACATGGGATTTGGAGAATGTTGAGAATGAAAAACTCAGCACAGTCTCCTGTCAACCTGGTTGTTTCCAGAATATGAAATGTCTATGGGCTTAGGCAATGAGAGCCCTCTGAAGGAATATACCTGGGAGCCCAGGCAGAAGGAATCCTGCATAATTCCTTTAGAAGCCAGAGACTTCTGTTTTTATCCCTCCCAGTTTTTCCATCAGTTTATGGAGGCAACGGTGAGCTGCAGCTATTGGGTTCTGCCAGATCTTGCTCAGGAGTCCAGAATAAGGACTTTGTTCTGTATTCCTGGAAAGGGGCCTTCTTGTGTTGACCACCTTCTGGACAATAATGCCCATGTGCAAATTACTTCTCAGAATGAAGGGCACTCATTCATCCAGGTCAGAGAGGCAAGCTGGCTCTCCTTCATGTTCCATAGAACAGCAGGCTAACCAGCAAGCCCTCAAGGATGAAAGGATAGCTATCCTTTGGTATGGCAGATATTGGTTGCTCTCACTCATTACAGGACAAGAGTGGGAATTTGCGGCCACCTAATGGGTTATGACTCCATGGCTCCAAGGGGGGGGGGGGGAAGGGCAGAATTTTTGTCAGAAAAACAGCAAGGGGAAGGGAATGTGTGCAAGGAAGGCCAAAACTCGATTTTCCAATGGCAATTGGGATCAATCTGGAAAGGAGATAACTTAAATTCATTTGCCCTTGGACCAGAAGGAGACCAGTTCCCTCGCAAATGTCTACTTCAGCTTACACATAAACAAGCCTCCTGAGCACCTTCGAATGCCTTGGGCCCCAGGATGGCCACATACTTCTGAAACTCAAGTAAGCAATAAGGAGCCCTGTGTAAAATTCTCTCCCTCAGTCACAAGGACTAGATCAGACTCCCAGCTGGAAGGCAGAGTGTGTGAACTGAGTCCAAGTAAGAAAAACATCCATCGGTGAGGGATGACAACAAAGTGAGTCAAGGTTCTGCAATCAAATGGGCACGGGTCAAATCGAGGATGGCTATATCTATCCTACTGTCCTCTTGTCCCATCAGGAAGTGGGATCCTATAAACTTTGGCGTAGCCTACCCAAGGGCATTCTCTGTGGGCACCTTGACACACCCTAGGTTTGGAGGTTGCCACATAATTGTGAAAGCCAATTGAAAAGGGCCCAATGCAATACATATCTCACCATCACAAGGAAACCACCAGACTTCCAAGCTGAAAGTCTGAAAGTTAAATTTCACATATGCATGAAAGTGTATACTTGTCTTTCTCAGATGGACTCGTTTTGCTTAGCATAATACATTCTAGTTAAAGCTAAATAGCTACAAATGGCTAGACTCCATGCATTTTGATGTCTAAGTGATATTCTTATCAAGATAAAAAGCTTTTGCACAGTGAAGGAAACAATCAAAAGAACTAAACCTGCCTATGGAATGGGAGAAGATATTTGAAAATGGCATATGATAAAGTGTTAGTATCCAAAATCTAGAAACAACATATCAAACTCAACACCCAAAAAACCAAACAGCCCACTTATGAACTGGGAAAAGACATGAATAGACACTTTTCCAAAGAAGACTTCTACACAGCCAACAGACACGTGGAAAGATGGTCAACATCACTCATCATTAGGGAATGCAAAGCAAAACCATGATGCCATACCACCTCACACCTGTTAGAATGGGTAACATTAACAACACATGAAACACCAGTTGTTGGTGAGGTTATGGAGAAAGGGGAGCACTCTTGCACTTCTGGCTGAAATGCAAACTAGTGCAGTGCCTATGTTATGATTTTTTTAAGGAAAATGTGAGAGAGCACTCCTTCTATGCTTACTAGTTCTCATTTCTGTGTACTATTTACGGCACTGTCATCACGTGAAGTTTATGCCCTGTGATGAGTAAGCAAATTGGAAAACAACATAAATGGATATTTAAGGATACGGACCAGGGTTTCCCTGTTAAAATGAAACAAACAAACAAACAAACCAACAAACCAACAGCTAACCAAACCAAATATCCAAATTCACATTGTGATTCCACTCTGTGAAAATAATGGTCATATGTAGAAAAATAGTACAGGCTGCGATTGTCTTTGAATACCAGGATTTTTATTTCCTTCACTACCCTGATTTTGTCTTTCCCAATAACACAGAAAGCTGGTGCCAAATGTAACCTGGTTTGGTTAAGCTGGTCCCTAATCAAAGAAAGGAAAGATGACACAATGCAGGTTTCCAAAGAGAATGATTTGATTTCCACAGGATTACAGAAGCCCTTAAAAAAATAAAGAGGCCTAGAAGATTTCTGCCAAAGTGCTATAAATTGGTGAGACAAATTGCCAGACATATACCTGGTCCACTCCAGTTTATTTCTTTGGTCTATGAATGAACACACAAGGGAAATTATAACACACCTTTTGTTCAATATAAAAATACACTTCCAAAAGCTCTAATGAATTACTTTTACAAAACCTATGTACCAAATTTTCCTTTTGGAAGAAGTTTCCTTTGAATTTCAGGTCTCTTAAATGCTCCTTTGCTGTTACCCACCATCCCTGCTAACCACATGGACCCCCATTTTCACTTCTGTATTCCTCATTAGAAGTGATCTCCACGTGGGCATAGATCATGTTTTGCCATGGTCACTAATAAAGATATAGTGCTGGGCACAGAGAAAGGATGGGTGGTGGTTCAAGGAATTCATACAGACGAACCTGTATTTGAGGTGGATCAAGAATGTCACAAGTACAGGCCCAGGATGGCATGCACAGAGTATTTCCCACTGATATTCCATTGTTAAGCCTCCTTTATCTTTAAAAGATTTTAATCCTAATTTTTCTTCAATGCCTGAAAAACTACTGCTAAGTATTTCTGAATGCAAGGTAGCAGGAGGAGGCTACATGAGGAGCAATCTCTGTGCTCTGTGCCTTGGAGGACCTTGTAGCTTCCTTTAAGGTAGCTATTAACCCACTGCAGGCATGGCAAGAGTGCCTTAAGTCAGTTGTATGTAATTCACCTAGTAAACAATTGGATAGGTCCTCACTTAATTTTTCCTTTTTTTACACTGTATCTTATTTTTTGTTTCTTTAATTCCAGTTCGTTAATATGCAGAGTTATATTACTTGCAGGTATACAATTCCATGTATCACCCTGTGCTCTTTATGACACGTACATCTCTCAATTCTCATCACCTATTTAACCAACCATGCTCCCATCCACCTCCCATCGGATACTATCTCATTGTACTCTCTTAAGAGTCTGTTTCCTGAGAGGGAAAGAAGATGGCGGTGTAGGAGGACGCTGGGCTCACCGCACGTCCTGCTGATCACTTCGATTCCACCTACACCTGCCTAAATAACCCAGAAAACCACCAGAAGACTAGCAGAATGGAGTCTCTGGAGCCAGGCGCAGACTAGAGGCCCCCTGAAGAGGGTAGGAAGGGCTGCGAGGCGGTGCGCGCTCCACGGACTGGTGGGAGGGAGCCGGGGCGGAGGGGCAGCCTGCCGGCCAAGCAGAGCCCCCGAGTCTGGCTGGCAAAAGCGGAGGGGCCGGACGAAGTGTGTTCCGACAGCAAGCATGACTTAGCATCTGGGAGGTCATAAGTTAACAGCTCTGCTCAGAAATTGGGAAGGCTGGAGGACAAAGGGAGGGAGAGTTGCTGAGCCCCGCGACAACAGAGCTCAGTTTGACGGGGAACAAAGGCGCTCGCCAGCGCCATCTCCCCCGCCCATCCCCCAGCCAAAATCCCAAAGGGAACCATTTCCTGCCAGGGAACTTGCTCCCTCAGCGCAAACACCCAACGCTGTGCTTCTGCAGAGCCAAACCTCCAGCAGCAGATCTGACTCCCTCCCGCTGCCACAGGGCCCCTCCTGAAGTGGATCACCTAAGGAGAAGCAAGCTAAGCCTGCCCCTCCTGCCCCCGTGCACCTTGCCTACCCACCCCAGCTCATACGCCAGATCCCCAGCACCACAAGCCTGGCAGTGTGCAAGTACCCCAGACGGGCCACGCCACCCCACAGTGAATCCTGCACCTAGGAGAGGGGAAGAGAAGGCACACACCAGTCTGACTGGGGCCCCAGTGGTGGGCTGGGGGCAGACATCAGGTCTGACTGCGGCCCCGCCCACCAACTCCAGTTATACACCACAGCACAGGGGAAGTGCCCTGCAGGTCCGCACCACTCCAGGGACTATCCAAAATGACCAAACGGAAGAATGCCCCTCAGAAGAATCTCCAGGAAATAACAGCTAATGAACTGATCAAAAAGGATTTAAATAATATAACGGACAGTGAATTTAGAATAATAGTCATAAAATTAATCGCTGGGCTTGAAAACAGTATAGAGGACAGCAGAGAATCTCTTGCTACAGAGATCAAGGGACTAAAGAACAGTCAGGAGGAGCTGAAAAACACTTTAAACGAAATGCAAACCAAAATGGAAACCACGACGGCTCGGCTTGAAGAGGCAGAGGAGAGAATAGGTGAACTAGAAGATAAAGTTATGGAAAAAGAGGAAGCTGAGAAAAAGAGAGATAAAAAAATGCAGGAGTATGAGGTATGAGGGGAAAATTAGAGAACTAAGTGAGACACTAAAAAGAAATAATATACGCATAATTGGTATCCCAGAGGAGGAAGAGAGAGGGAAAGGTGCTGAAGGGGTACTTGAAGAAATTATAGCTGAGAACTTCCCTGAACTGGGGAAGGAAAAAGGCATTGAAATCCAAGAAGCACACAGAACTCCCTTCAGACGTAACTTGAATCGATCTTCTGCACGACATATCATAGTGAAACTGGCAAAATACAAGGATAAAGAGAAAATTCTGAAAGCAGCAAGGGATAAACGTGCCCTCACATATAAAGGGAGACCTATAAGACTCGTGACTGATCTCTCTTTTGAAACTTGGCAGGCCAGAAAGAATTGGCACGAGATCTTCAGTGTGCTGAACAGAAAAAATATGCAGCCGAAAATCCTTTATCCAGCAAGTCTGTCATTTAGACTAGAAGGAGAGATCAAGGTCTTCCCAAACAAAAACTGAAGGAATTTGTCACCACTAAACCAGCCCTACAAGAAATCCTAAGGGGGATCCTGTGAGACAAAGTACCAGAGACATCACTACAAGCATAAAACATACAGACATCACAGTGACTCTAAACCCATATCTTTCTATAATAACACTGAATGTAAATGGATTACATGCGCCAACCAAAAGACATAGGGTATCAGAATGGATAAAAAACAAGACCCATCTATTTGCTGTCTACAAGAGACTCATTTTAGATGCGAGGACACCTTTAGATTGAGAGTGAGGCGATGGAGAACTATCTATCATGCTACTGGAAGCCAAAAGAAAGCTGGAGTAGCCATACTTATATCAGACCAACTAGACTTTAAATGAAAGGCTGTAACAAGAGATGAAGAAGGGCATTATATACTAATTACAGGGTCTATCCATCAGGAAGAGCTAACAACTATAAATGTCTATGCGCTGAATACCGGAGCCCCCAAATATATAAAACAATTACTCATAAACATAAGCAACCTTATTGATAAGAATGTGGTAATTGCAGGGGACTTTAACACCCCACTTACAGAAAAGGATAGATCATCTAGACACACGGTCAATAAAGGAACAAGGGCCCTGAATGCTACATTGGATCAGATGGACTTGACAGATATATTTAGAACTCTGCATCCCAAAGCAACAGAATATACTTTCTACTCGAGTGCACATGGAACATTCTCCAAGATAGATCATATACTGGGTCACAAAACAGCCCTTCATCAGTTCACAAGAATTGAAATTATACCATGCAAACTTTCAGACCGCAATGCTATGAAGCTTGAAATCAACCACAGGAAAAAGTCTGGAAAACCTCCAAAAGCATGGAGGTTAAAGATCACCCTACTAAAGAATGAGTGGGTCAACCGGGCAATTAGAGAAGAAATTTAAAAATAGATGTGGAAACAAATGAAAATGAAAATACAACCATCCAAATGCTTTGGGATTCAGCGAAGGCAGTCCTGAGAGGAAAATACATCGCAATCCAGGCCTATGTCAAGAAACAAGAAAAATCCCAAATACAGAATCTAACAGCACACCTAAAGGAAATAGAAGCAGAACAGCAAAGGCAGCCTAAACCCAGCAGAAGAGAAATAAGAACGATCATAGCACAAATAAACAATATAGAATCTAAATAAACGGTAGAGCAGATCAACGAAACCAAGAGTTGGTTTTTTTGAAAAAATAAACAAAATCGAAAAAACTCTAGCCAGGCTTCTCAAAAAGAAAAGGGAGATGACCCAAATAGATAAAATCATGAATGAAAATGGAATGATTACAACCAATCCCTCAGAGATACAAGCAATTATCGGGGAATACTATGAAAAATTGTATGCCAACGAACTGGACAACCTGGAAGAAATGGACAAATTCCTAAACACCCACACTCTTCCAACACTCAATCAGGAGGAAATAGAAAGCTTGAACAGACCCATCACCGGCGAAGAAATTGAATCGGTTATCAAAAATCTCCCAACAAATAAGAGTCCAGGACCAGATGGCTTCCCAGGGGAGTTCTACCAGACGTTTAAAGCAGAGATAATATCTATACTTTTCAAGCTATTCCAAGAAATAGAAAGGGAAGGAAAACTTCCAGACTCATTCTATGAAGCCAGTATTACTTTGATTCCTAAACCAGACAGAGACGCAGTAAAAAAAGAGAACTACAGGCCAATATTCCTGAGGAATATAGATGCAAAAATTCTCAATAAGATACTAGCAAATAGAATTCAACAGCATATAAAAAGAATTATTCACCATGATCAACTGGGATTCATTCCTGGGATGCAGGGCTGGTTCAACATTCGCAAATCAATCAACGTGATACATCACATCAATAAAAGAAAAGATAAGAACCATATGATCCTGTCAATCGATGCAGAAAAGGCCTTTGACAAAATCCAGCACCCTTTCTTTTCTTTTTTTTTTTTTCAACGTTTATTTATTTTTGAGACAGAGACAGAGCATGAACAAGGGAGGGTCAGAGAGAGAGCAGGAGGCACGGAATCTGAAACAGGCTCCAGGCTCTGAGCTGTTAGCACAGAGCCCGACGCGGGGCTTGAACTCACGAACCGCGAGATCGTGACCTGAGCCGAAGTCGGCCGCTTAACCGACTGAGCCACCCAGGCGCCTCCCAGCACCTTTTCTTAATAAAAACCCTTGAGAAAGTCGGGATAGAAGGAACATACTTGAAGATCATAAAAGCCATTTATGAAAAGCCCACAGCTAACATCATCCTCAATGGGGAAAAACTGAGAGCTTTTTCCCTGAGATCAGGAACACGACAGGGATGCCCACTCTCACCAGTGTTGTTTAACATAGTGTTGGAAGTTCTAGCATCAGCAATCAGACAACAAAAGGAAATCAAAGGTATCAAAATTGGCAAAGATGAAGTCAAGCTTTCGCTTGTTTCAGATGACATATTATACATGGAAAATCCAATAGACTCCACCAAAAGTCTGCTAGAACTGATACATGAATTCAGCAAAGTTGCAGGATACAAAATCAATGTACAAAAATCAGTTGCATCCTTATACACTAACATTGAAGCAACAGAAAGACAAATAAAGAAACTGATCCCATTCACAATTGCACCAAGAAGCATAAAATACCTACAAATAAATCTACGCAAAGATGTAAAAGATCTGTATGCTGAAAACTATAGAAAGCTTATGAAGGTAATTGAAGAAGATATAAAGAAATGGAAAGACATTCCCTGCTCATGGATTGGAAGAATCAATATTGTCAAAATGTCAATATTACCCAAAGCTATGTACACATTCAAAGCAATCCCAATCAAAATTGCACCAGCATTCTTCTCGAAACTAGAACAGGCAATCCTAAAATTCATATGGGACCACAAAAGGCCCCGAATAGCCAAAGTCATTTTGAAGAAGAAGACCAAAGCAGGAGACATCACAATCCCAGACTTTCGCCTCTACTACAAAGCTGTAATCATCCAGACCGCATGGTGTTGGCACAAAAAGAGACACATAGACCAATGGAATAGAATAGAAACCCCAGAACTAGACCCACAAACGTATGGCCAACTAATCTTTGACAAAGCAGGAAAGAACATCCAGTGGATAAAAGACAGTCTCTTTTACAAATGGTGCTGGGAGAACTTGACAGCAACAGGCAGAAGGTTGAAAATAGGCCATTTTCTCACACCATTCACAAAAATAAACTCAAAGTGGATAAAGGACCTGAATGTGAGACAGGAAACCATCCAAACCCTAGAGGAGAAAGCAGGAAAAGACCTCTCTGACCTCAGCCGTAGCAATCTCTTACTCGACACATCCCCAAAGGCAAGGGAATTAAAAGCAAAAGTGAATCACTGGCACCTTATGAAGATAAAAAGCTTCTGCACAGCAAAGGAAACAACCAACAAAACTAAAAGGCAACCAACGGAACGGGAAAAGATCTTCGCAAATGCCATTTCGGACAAAGGGCTAGTATCCAAAATCTATAAAGAGCTCACCAAACTCCACCCCCGAAAAACAAATAACCCAGTGAAGATTTGGGCAGAAAACATGAATAGACACTTCTCTAAAGAAGACATCCAGATGGCCAACAGGCACACGAAAAGATGCTCACCGTCGCTCCTTATCAGGAAAATACAAATCCAAACCACACTCAGATATCACCTCACGCCAGTCAGAGTGGCCAAAATGAACAAATCAGGAGACGGTAGATGCTGGAGAAGATGTGGAGAAACGGAAACCCTCTTGCACTGTTGGGGGGAATGCAAATTGGTGCAGCTGCTCTGGAAAGCAGTGTGGAGGTTCCTCAGAAAATTAAAAATAGACCTACCCTATGACCCAGCAATAGCACTGCTAGGAATTTACCCAAGGGATACAGGAGTACTGATGCATAGGGGCACTTGTACCCCAATGTTTATAGCAGCACTCTCAACAATAGCCAAATTATGGAAAGAGCCGAAATGTCCATCAACTGATGAATGGATCAAGAAAGGGTGGTTTATATACACAATGGAGTACTACATGGCAATGAGAAAGAACGAAATATGTCTCTTTGTAGCAACATGGATGGGACTGGAGGGTGTGATGCTAAGTGAAATAAGCCATAAAGAGAAAGACAGATACCATATATTTTCACTCTTATGCGGATCCTGAGAAACTTAACAGAAACCCATGGGGGAGGGGAAGGAAAAAACAAAAGAGGTTAGAGTGGGAAGGAGCCAAAGCATAAGAGACTGTTAAAAACTGAGAAAAAAACTGAGGGTTGATGGGGGGTGGGAGGGAGGGTAGGGTGGGCGATGGGTATTGAGGAGGGCACCTTTTGGGATGAGCACTGGGTGTTGTAGGAAACCAATTTGACAATATTTCATATATTGAAAAAATTTAAAAAGATAATGTTAAATTAAAAAAAAATAAATGAACTTAAAAAAAAAGAGTCTGCTTCCTGATTGTCTATACTCTCTCTCTCTCTCTCTCTCTTATTTTTTCCCTTTGCTTGTTTGTTTCTTAAACCCATGTATGAGTAGAATTATATGGTATTTGTCTTTTTTTGACTGGTATATTTCACTTAGAATCATACTCTCTAGCTCCATCCAGGTCCTTGCAAAAGGAAAGATTGCATTCCTTCTTATGGCTGAATAGTATTCCATCATATGTATGTCACATCCTCTTTATCCATCCATTCATCCATTTATGGATACTTGGGCTGCTTCCATATCTTGGTTATTGTAAACAATGCTGCTATAAACACACTGGTTCATGTGTGCATTAAAAAATTTAAGGTTTATTTATTTTTGAAAGAGAGAGATAGAGTGAGAGAGCAGGTGAGGGGCAGAGAGAGAGGGAGACACAGAATCTGAAGCAGGCTCCAGGCTCTGAGCTGTCAGAACAGAGCCTGACGCGGGGCTTGAATTCACACACCATGAGATCATGACCTGGGGGGAAGTTGGGCGCTTCACTTACTGAGCTGCCCAGGAGCGCCAATGTGCATGCATCCTCTTGAATTTGTGTTCTTTTATTCCTTGGATAAATACCCAGTTGTGCTATGCTGGATCATGAGGTAATTGTATTTTTAACTTTTAGAGGAAACTCCACATAGTTTTACACGGTGGCCTCACCACTTTGCATTTCCAAGAACAGTTTCCTTTTCTCCACATCCTTGCCAACACTTATTGCTTCTTGTATTTTTGATTTTTGCCATTCTGACAGGTGTGAGGTAGTTTCTCATTGTGGTTTTGTTTTGCATTTCCTTGATGGTAAGTGATGATAAGCATTTTTCCTGTGTCTCTTACCATCTGTATGTCTTCTTTGGAGAAATGTCTGTTCATGTTTTCTTTCCAGTTTTTAATTTGATTAATTGTTGCTTGGGCCTTATGATATATCAGATATTAGCTCTTTATTAGATAGGTCATTTGCAAATATCTTCTCCCATTCCATAAGTTGCTTTTTACTCTTCACTTTTTACTTCACTGTGCAGAAGCTTTTTACTCGATAGAGTCCCAAGATTTATTTTTGCTTTAGTTTCTCTGGCCTCAGGGGACATATATTGAAAGAAGTTTTCATGGCTGATGTCAAAGAAGTTACTACCTGTGCTGTGTTCTAGGATTTTTATGGCTTTGGGTCTCACATTTAGGTCCTTAATCTATGTTTTGTTTCTTTAAGTGTATGGTGTAAGGAAGTGGTTTACATTCATTCTTTTGCATGATACTGTGCACTTTTCCCAACACCCTTCTTCGAAGAGACTGTCTTTTCCCAATGGATATTCTTTCCTGCTTAGTTGAAGATTAATTGAATTTGTATGTGTGGATCTCTGTGCTTTCTATTCTGTTTTATTTTTAAAATTTATTCAATTAAATTGAAGTTAACGTACAGTGTTGTATTGGTTTCAGGAGTAGAACCCAGTGATTCATCACTTATATGTAACACCCAGTGCTCATCCTTACAAGTGCCTTCCTTAGTGACCATCACCCATTTAGCCCATCCGCCCACCCAACACCCCTGCAGCAGTCCTCAGTTTATTCTCTGTACTTAAGAGTCTCTTATGGTTTGCCTCCCTCTGTGTTTTTGTCTTATATTTTCCTTCCCTTCCCCTATGTTCACCTCTTGTGCTTCTCAAATTCCACGTATGAGTGATAGCCTATAATATTTTCTTTCTCTGACTGACTTATTTCGCTTAACACAGTATACTCTAATTCCATCCGTGGTGTTGCAAGGGGCACAATTTCATTATTCTCGATCGCCCAGTAGTATTCCATTGTGTATGTATACACTACATCTTCTTTACCCATTCACCAGTCAATGGACATTCAAGCTTTTTCTATACTTTGGCTATTGTTGATAGTGCTTCTATAAACATTGGGGTGCATGTTCCCCTTCGAATCACCACTCCTATATCCTTTGGATAAATACCTAGTAGTGCAATTGCTGGGTAGTAGGGTAGTTCTATTTTTTATTTTATGAGGAACCTCCATACTGTTCTACAGAATGGCTGCACCAGTTTGCATTCCCACCAACAGTGCAAGAGAGTTCCTCTTTCTCCACATCCATGCCAACATCTGTTGTCGCCTGAGTTGCTAATGTTAGCCATTCTGACAGGTGTGAAATGCTATCTCCTTTCGTTTTGATTTGCATTTTCCTGATGATGAGTGATGTTGTGCATTTTTTCATGTGTCGGTTGGCCATCTGGATGTCTTCTCTGGAGACGTGTCTATTCATGTATTTTGCCCATTTCTTCACTATATTATTTGGTTTTGGGGTGTTGAGCTTCATAAGTTCTTTATGGATTTTGGATTTTTCAATGCACTTTTAAATTTCCTTTTTCCTTTTTTTCTCCTGACTGACATATTCATTGTTTAGTAACATGTTATTCCATATATTTGTGGTCTTTCCAGATTTTTTTCTTGGGCTGACTTCTAGTTTCATAGTGCTGTTGGCAGAAAAGGTGCATGGAATGACTTCAGTGTTTTGGGATTATTTTGTGACCTAACATGTGACGTGTTCTGAGAATGTCCCATGTGCACTTATAGAGAATGTGTTTAGGATGGAACAATCTGAATATACCTGTTAAGTCCACCTGGACCAGTGTGTCATTCGAAGCCATGTTTCCTTGTTTGTTTTCAGTTTAGATGACATGTAACTGGGGTGTTAAAGTCTCCTATTAGTATTGTATTATTATCCATTAGTTTCTTTGTCGGTTATCAGTATGTGATCTCTCTTGGAGAATGTTCCATGTGCACTCGAGTAGAAAGTATATTCCGTTCCTTTGGGATGAAGAGCTCTAAATATATCTGTCAAGTCCATCTGATCCAATGTAGCATTCAGGGCCCTTGTCTCCTTATTGACCCTGTGTCTAGATGATCTATCCATTGTTGTAAGTGGAGTGTTAAAGTCCCCTGCAATTACCACATTCTTATCAATAAGGTTGTTTATGATTGTGATCAATTGCTTTATATATTTGGGGGCTCCGGTATTCGGCGCATAGACATTTATAATTGTTAGCTCTTCCTGATGGATAGAGCCTGCAGTTATTATATAATGCCCTTCTTCATCTGTTACAGCCTTTAATTTTAAGTCAAGTTTGATATAGATATGGCTACTCCAGCTTTCTTTTGGCTTCCAGTAGCATGATAGTTCTCCATCCCCTCACTTTCAATCTGAGGGTGTTCTCAGGTCTAAAACAAGTCTCTTGTAGACAGCAGATAGATGGGTCATGGTTTTTTTATCTTATCCATTCTGATACCCTATGTCTTTTGGTTGGAGTGTTTCGTCTGTTTACATTCAGTGTTATTATAGAAAGATATGGGTTTAGAGTCATTGTGATGTCTGTAGGTTTCATGTTTGTAGTGATATCTCTGGTACTTTGTGGTCCTTGCAACGTTTCACTTACAGAATCCCCCTTAGGATTCCTTGTAGGGTTGGTTTTAGTGGTGATGAATTCCTTCAGTTTTTGTTTGTTTGGAAAGACCTTTATCTCTCCTTCCATCTGAATGATGGCTTGCTGCATAAAGGATTCTTGGATGCATATGTTTGCTGTTCATCACATTGAAGATTTCCTGCCATTCTTTTCTGGCGTGCCAAGTTTCAGTAGATAGATCTGTCACTAGACTTATCAGTCTCCCTTTATAGGTTAGAGCGTGTTTATCCGTAGCTGCTTTCAGAATTTTCTCTTTATCCTTGTATTTCTCCAGTTTCACTATGACTTGTGATGCAGAAGATCGATTCAAGTTACGTCTGAAGGGAGTTCTCTGTGCCTGTTGGATTTCAATGCCTTTTTCCTTCCCCAGATCAAGGAAGTTCTCAGCTATGATTTGTTCAAGTACATCTTCAGCCCCTTTCTCTCTCTCTCCCTCCTCTGGAATCCCTATTATACGGATATTGTTGCGTTTCATAGCATCACTTAGTTCTCTACTTCTCCACTCATACTCCTGGATTTTTTTATCTCTCTTTTTCTCAGCTTCCTCTTTTTCCATAATTTTATCTTCTAATTCACCTATTCTCTCCTCTGCCTCTTCAATCCAAGCTGTGGTCACCTCCATTTTATTTTGCACCTCATTTATGGCATTTTTCAGCTCCTCCTGAGTATTTCTTAGTCCCTTGATCTCTGTAACAATAGATTCTCTGCTCTCCTGTGTACTTTTTTCAAGCCCAGCAGTTAATTTTATGACTAATATTTTAAATTCATGTTCTGTTATATTGCTTAAGTCTTTTTTGGTCAATTCGTTAGCTGTTGCTACTTTCCGGAGTTTCTTTTGAGGATAATTCTTCCGTTTAGTCATTTTGGATAGTCCCTGGAGTGGTGCGGAACTGCAGCACTGTGCTGTCTGGAGTAACTTGTGTTGGTGGGCGAGGCTGCAGTCAGACCTGATATCTGCCCCCAGCCCACCACTGGGGCCACAGTCAGACTGGTGTGTCCCTTTCTTCCCCTCTCCCAGGGGCGGGACTCACTGTGGAGTGATGTGGCCTCTGTCTGGGCTACTTGCACACTGCCAGTCTCGTGATGCTGCTTCTATGGGATCTGGCGTATTAGCCGGGGTGGATCCACAAAGTTCACAGCGGCAGGAGAGGCAGGCTTAGCTCGCTTTGCTGTCAGTGGTCCCCTGCAGTAGGGGCCCTGCAGCACCGGGAGGGAGGCGGGCAGACCCATCTGAGGGATGAATCCATAAGAGCAGAGCATTGGGTGTTTGCCCGGGGCAAGAAGTTCCATGAGGGCAACTGGTTCCCTTTGGAATTTTGGCTGGGGGATGTGCGAGGGAGATGGCGCTGGCCAGTACTTTTGTTCCCCGCCGAGCTGAGCTCTGTTTTCTGGGTGGATAGTCCCATTGTCTAGAAGTGTGAATTGCATCCAAGTTAGAAAAGCAGCAATGGATCAGGAATGACAAGTTGGTACCAAGATCTGCATTCAAATGGCCACGTGTCAAATTGATAAAGCTGATAGCTGTCTTCCATCCTCTTGTCCCACAAAGGAGGCAGTATACTCCCCTACCGCCAGGCTTAGCCTAATCACAACATTCTCCCTGGGCCCTTCCACACAGCCAAGGTTTGAAAATTGGCACACAATTCTGAAAACAAATTGAGAAGGGACCAATGCAATACCTATCTCAACACCTCAAGGACACCATCAGACTCATGTGCTGAAAGAAGATAGTACTCTAAGACACTGGCTCTGAATACATTCCATGCAAATCCATTTTTTCCAAGAAAGGGCTAAGTTGTAGAAGTGGAGACACAGACAGCATGAGTTCTTCAACACACATGGGATTTGGAGAATGTTGAGAATGAAAAACTCAGCACAGTCTCCTGTCAACCTGGTTGTTTCCAGAATATGAAATGTCTATGGGCTTAGGCAATGAGAGCCCTCTGAAGGAATATACCTGGGAGCCCAGGCAGAAGGAATCCTGCATAATTCCTTTAGAAGCCAGAGACTTCTGTTTTTATCCCTCCCAGTTTTTCCATCAGTTTATGGAGGCAACGGTGAGCTGCAGCTATTGGGTTCTGCCAGATCTTGCTCAGGAGTCCAGAATAAGGACTTTGTTCTGTATTCCTGGAAAGGGGCCTTCTTGTGTTGACCACCTTCTGGACAATAATGCCCATGTGCAAATTACTTCTCAGAATGAAGGGCACTCATTCATCCAGGTCAGAGAGGCAAGCTGGCTCTCCTTCATGTTCCATAGAACAGCAGGCTAACCAGCAAGCCCTCAAGGATGAAAGGATAGCTATCCTTTGGTATGGCAGATATTGGTTGCTCTCACTCATTACAGGACAAGAGTGGGAATTTGCGGCCACCTAGTGGGTTATGACTCCATGGCTCCAAGGGGGGGGGGGGGGGAAGGGCAGAATTTTTGTCAGAAAAACAGCAAGGGGAAGGGAATGTGTGCAAGGAAGGCCAAAACTCGATTTTCCAATGGCAATTGGGATCAATCTGGAAAGGAGATAACTTAAATTCATTTGCCCTTGGACCAGAAGGAGACCAGTTCCCTCGCAAATGTCTACTTCAGCTTACACATAAACAAGCCTCCTGGAGCACCTTCGAATGCCTTGGGCCCCAGGATGGCCACATACTTCTGAAACTCAAGTAAGCAATAAGGAGCCCTGTGTAAAATTCTCTCCCTCAGTCACAAGGACTAGATCAGACTCCCAGCTGGAAGGCAGAGTGTGTGAACTGAGTCCAAGTAAGAAAAACATCCATCGGTGAGGGATGACAACAAAGTGAGTCAAGGTTCTGCAATCAAATGGGCACGGGTCAAATCGAGGATGGCTATATCTATCCTACTGTCCTCTTGTCCCATCAGGAAGTGGGATCCTATAAACTTTGGCGTAGCCTACCCAAGGGCATTCTCTGTGGGCACCTTGACACACCCTAGGTTTGGAGGTTGCCACATAATTGTGAAAGCCAATTGAAAAGGGCCCAATGCAATACATATCTCACCATCACAAGGAAACCACCAGACTTCCAAGCTGAAAGTCTGAAAGTTAAATTTCACATATGCATGAAAGTGTATACTTGTCTTTCTCAGATGGACTCGTTTTGCTTAGCATAATACATTCTAGTTAAAGCTAAATAGCTACAAATGGCTAGACTCCATGCATTTTGATGTCTAAGTGATATTCTTATCAAGATAAAAAGCTTTTGCACAGTGAAGGAAACAATCAAAAGAACTAAACCTGCCTATGGAATGGGAGAAGATATTTGAAAATGGCATATGATAAAGTGTTAGTATCCAAAATCTAGAAACAACATATCAAACTCAACACCCAAAAAACCAAACAGCCCACTTATGAACTGGGAAAAGACATGAATAGACACTTTTCCAAAGAAGACTTCTACACAGCCAACAGACACGTGGAAAGATGGTCAACATCACTCATCATTAGGGAATGCAAAGCAAAACCATGATGCCATACCACCTCACACCTGTTAGAATGGGTAACATTAACAACACATGAAACACCAGTTGTTGGTGAGGTTATGGAGAAAGGGGAGCACTCTTGCACTTCTGGCTGAAATGCAAACTAGTGCAGTGCCTATGTTATGATTTTTTTAAGGAAAATGTGAGAGAGCACTCCTTCTATGCTTACTAGTTCTCATTTCTGTGTACTATTTACGGCACTGTCATCACGTGAAGTTTATGCCCTGTGATGAGTAAGCAAATTGGAAAACAACATAAATGGATATTTAAGGATACGGACCAGGGTTTCCCTGTTAAAATGAAACAAACAAACAAACAAACCAACAAACCAACAGCTAACCAAACCAAATATCCAAATTCACATTGTGATTCCACTCTGTGAAAATAATGGTCATATGTAGAAAAATAGTACAGGCTGCGATTGTCTTTGAATACCAGGATTTTTATTTCCTTCACTACCCTGATTTTGTCTTTCCCAATAACACAGAAAGCTGGTGCCAAATGTAACCTGGTTTGGTTAAGCTGGTCCCTAATCAAAGAAAGGAAAGATGACACAATGCAGGTTTCCAAAGAGAATGATTTGATTTCCACAGGATTACAGAAGCCCTTAAAAAAATAAAGAGGCCTAGAAGATTTCTGCCAAAGTGCTATAAATTGGTGAGACAAATTGCCAGACATATACCTGGTCCACTCCAGTTTATTTCTTTGGTCTATGAATGAACACACAAGGGAAATTATAACACACCTTTTGTTCAATATAAAAATACACTTCCAAAAGCTCTAATGAATTACTTTTACAAAACCTATGTACCAAATTTTCCTTTTGGAAGAAGTTTCCTTTGAATTTCAGGTCTCTTAAATGCTCCTTTGCTGTTACCCACCATCCCTGCTAACCACATGGACCCCCATTTTCACTTCTGTATTCCTCATTAGAAGTGATCTCCACGTGGGCATAGATCATGTTTTGCCATGGTCACTAATAAAGATATAGTGCTGGGCACAGAGAAAGGATGGGTGGTGGTTCAAGGAATTCATACAGACGAACCTGTATTTGAGGTGGATCAAGAATGTCACAAGTACAGGCCCAGGATGGCATGCACAGAGTATTTCCCACTGATATTCCATTGTTAAGCCTCCTTTATCTTTAAAAGATTTTAATCCTAATTTTTCTTCAATGCCTGAAAAACTACTGCTAAGTATTTCTGAATGCAAGGTAGCAGGAGGAGGCTACATGAGGAGCAATCTCTGTGCTCTGTGCCTTGGAGGACCTTGTAGCTTCCTTTAAGGTAGCTATTAACCCACTGCAGGCATGGCAAGAGTGCCTTAAGTCAGTTGTATGTAATTCACCTAGTAAACAATTGGATAGGTCCTCACTTAATTTTTCCTTTTTTTACACTGTATCTTATTTTTTGTTTCTTTAATTCCAGTTCGTTAATATGCAGAGTTATATTACTTGCAGGTATACAATTCCATGTATCACCCTGTGCTCTTTATGACACGTACATCTCTCAATTCTCATCACCTATTTAACCAACCATGCTCCCATCCACCTCCCATCGGATACTATCTCATTGTACTCTCTTAAGAGTCTGTTTCCTGAGAGGGAAAGAAGATGGCGGTGTAGGAGGACGCTGGGCTCACCGCACGTCCTGCTGATCACTTCGATTCCACCTACACCTGCCTAAATAACCCAGAAAACCACCAGAAGACTAGCAGAATGGAGTCTCTGGAGCCAGGCGCAGACTAGAGGCCCCCTGAAGAGGGTAGGAAGGGCTGCGAGGCGGTGCGCGCTCCACGGACTGGTGGGAGGGAGCCGGGGCGGAGGGGCAGCCTGCCGGCCAAGCAGAGCCCCCGAGTCTGGCTGGCAAAAGCGGAGGGGCCGGACGAAGTGTGTTCCGACAGCAAGCATGACTTAGCATCTGGGAGGTCATAAGTTAACAGCTCTGCTCAGAAATTGGGAAGGCTGGAGGACAAAGGGAGGGAGAGTTGCTGAGCCCCGCGACAACAGAGCTCAGTTTGACGGGGAACAAAGGCGCTCGCCAGCGCCATCTCCCCCGCCCATCCCCCAGCCAAAATCCCAAAGGGAACCATTTCCTGCCAGGGAACTTGCTCCCTCAGCGCAAACACCCAACGCTGTGCTTCTGCAGAGCCAAACCTCCAGCAGCAGATCTGACTCCCTCCCGCTGCCACAGGGCCCCTCCTGAAGTGGATCACCTAAGGAGAAGCAAGCTAAGCCTGCCCCTCCTGCCCCCGTGCACCTTGCCTACCCACCCCAGCTCATACGCCAGATCCCCAGCACCACAAGCCTGGCAGTGTGCAAGTACCCCAGACGGGCCACGCCACCCCACAGTGAATCCTGCACCTAGGAGAGGGGAAGAGAAGGCACACACCAGTCTGACTGGGGCCCCAGTGGTGGGCTGGGGGCAGACATCAGGTCTGACTGCGGCCCCGCCCACCAACTCCAGTTATACACCACAGCACAGGGGAAGTGCCCTGCAGGTCCGCACCACTCCAGGGACTATCCAAAATGACCAAACGGAAGAATGCCCCTCAGAAGAATCTCCAGGAAATAACAGCTAATGAACTGATCAAAAAGGATTTAAATAATATAACGGACAGTGAATTTAGAATAATAGTCATAAAATTAATCGCTGGGCTTGAAAACAGTATAGAGGACAGCAGAGAATCTCTTGCTACAGAGATCAAGGGACTAAAGAACAGTCAGGAGGAGCTGAAAAACACTTTAAACGAAATGCAAACCAAAATGGAAACCACGACGGCTCGGCTTGAAGAGGCAGAGGAGAGAATAGGTGAACTAGAAGATAAAGTTATGGAAAAAGAGGAAGCTGAGAAAAAGAGAGATAAAAAAATGCAGGAGTATGAGGTATGAGGGGAAAATTAGAGAACTAAGTGAGACACTAAAAAGAAATAATATACGCATAATTGGTATCCCAGAGGAGGAAGAGAGAGGGAAAGGTGCTGAAGGGGTACTTGAAGAAATTATAGCTGAGAACTTCCCTGAACTGGGGAAGGAAAAAGGCATTGAAATCCAAGAAGCACACAGAACTCCCTTCAGACGTAACTTGAATCGATCTTCTGCACGACATATCATAGTGAAACTGGCAAAATACAAGGATAAAGAGAAAATTCTGAAAGCAGCAAGGGATAAACGTGCCCTCACATATAAAGGGAGACCTATAAGACTCGTGACTGATCTCTCTTTTGAAACTTGGCAGGCCAGAAAGAATTGGCACGAGATCTTCAGTGTGCTGAACAGAAAAAATATGCAGCCGAAAATCCTTTATCCAGCAAGTCTGTCATTTAGACTAGAAGGAGAGATCAAGGTCTTCCCAAACAAAAACTGAAGGAATTTGTCACCACTAAACCAGCCCTACAAGAAATCCTAAGGGGGATCCTGTGAGACAAAGTACCAGAGACATCACTACAAGCATAAAACATACAGACATCACAGTGACTCT
This sequence comes from Panthera pardus, assembly GCF_024362965.1. Taxonomy (NCBI): domain Eukaryota; kingdom Metazoa; phylum Chordata; class Mammalia; order Carnivora; family Felidae; genus Panthera; species Panthera pardus. The sequence goes on along the minus strand of NW_026526989.1, from coordinate 35,197 downwards.
AAACCCATATCTTTCTATAATAACACTGAATGTAAATGGATTACATGCGCCAACCAAAAGACATAGGGTATCAGAATGGATAAAAAACAAGACCCATCTATTTGCTGTCTACAAGAGACTCATTTTAGATGCGAGGACACCTTTAGATTGAGAGTGAGGCGATGGAGAACTATCTATCATGCTACTGGAAGCCAAAAGAAAGCTGGAGTAGCCATACTTATATCAGACCAACTAGACTTTAAATGAAAGGCTGTAACAAGAGATGAAGAAGGGCATTATATACTAATTACAGGGTCTATCCATCAGGAAGAGCTAACAACTATAAATGTCTATGCGCTGAATACCGGAGCCCCCAACTATATAAAACAATTACTCATAAACATAAGCAACCTTATTGATAAGAATGTGGTAATTGCAGGGGACTTTAACACCCCACTTACAGAAAAGGATAGATCATCTAGACACACGGTCAATAAAGGAACAAGGGCCCTGAATGCTACATTGGATCAGATGGACTTGACAGATATATTTAGAACTCTGCATCCCAAAGCAACAGAATATACTTTCTACTCGAGTGCACATGGAACATTCTCCAAGATAGATCATATACTGGGTCACAAAACAGCCCTTCATCAGTTCACAAGAATTGAAATTATACCATGCAAACTTTCAGACCGCAATGCTATGAAGCTTGAAATCAACCACAGGAAAAAGTCTGGAAAACCTCCAAAAGCATGGAGGTTAAAGATCACCCTACTAAAGAATGAGTGGGTCAACCGGGCAATTAGAGAAGAAATTTAAAAATAGATGTGGAAACAAATGAAAATGAAAATACAACCATCCAAATGCTTTGGGATTCAGCGAAGGCAGTCCTGAGAGGAAAATACATCGCAATCCAGGCCTATGTCAAGAAACAAGAAAAATCCCAAATACAGAATCTAACAGCACACCTAAAGGAAATAGAAGCAGAACAGCAAAGGCAGCCTAAACCCAGCAGAAGAGAAATAAGAACGATCATAGCACAAATAAACAATATAGAATCTAAATAAACGGTAGAGCAGATCAACGAAACCAAGAGTTGGTTTTTTTGAAAAAATAAACAAAATCGAAAAAACTCTAGCCAGGCTTCTCAAAAAGAAAAGGGAGATGACCCAAATAGATAAAATCATGAATGAAAATGGAATGATTACAACCAATCCCTCAGAGATACAAGCAATTATCGGGGAATACTATGAAAAATTGTATGCCAACGAACTGGACAACCTGGAAGAAATGGACAAATTCCTAAACACCCACACTCTTCCAACACTCAATCAGGAGGAAATAGAAAGCTTGAACAGACCCATCACCGGCGAAGAAATTGAATCGGTTATCAAAAATCTCCCAACAAATAAGAGTCCAGGACCAGATGGCTTCCCAGGGGAGTTCTACCAGACGTTTAAAGCAGAGATAATATCTATACTTTTCAAGCTATTCCAAGAAATAGAAAGGGAAGGAAAACTTCCAGACTCATTCTATGAAGCCAGTATTACTTTGATTCCTAAACCAGACAGAGACGCAGTAAAAAAAGAGAACTACAGGCCAATATTCCTGAGGAATATAGATGCAAAAATTCTCAATAAGATACTAGCAAATAGAATTCAACAGCATATAAAAAGAATTATTCACCATGATCAACTGGGATTCATTCCTGGGATGCAGGGCTGGTTCAACATTCGCAAATCAATCAACGTGATACATCACATCAATAAAAGAAAAGATAAGAACCATATGATCCTGTCAATCGATGCAGAAAAGGCCTTTGACAAAATCCAGCACCCTTTCTTTTCTTTTTTTTTTTTTCAACGTTTATTTATTTTTGAGACAGAGACAGAGCATGAACAAGGGAGGGTCAGAGAGAGAGCAGGAGGCACGGAATCTGAAACAGGCTCCAGGCTCTGAGCTGTTAGCACAGAGCCCGACGCGGGGCTTGAACTCACGAACCGCGAGATCGTGACCTGAGCCGAAGTCGGCCGCTTAACCGACTGAGCCACCCAGGCGCCTCCCAGCACCTTTTCTTAATAAAAACCCTTGAGAAAGTCGGGATAGAAGGAACATACTTGAAGATCATAAAAGCCATTTATGAAAAGCCCACAGCTAACATCATCCTCAATGGGGAAAAACTGAGAGCTTTTTCCCTGAGATCAGGAACACGACAGGGATGCCCACTCTCACCAGTGTTGTTTAACATAGTGTTGGAAGTTCTAGCATCAGCAATCAGACAACAAAAGGAAATCAAAGGTATCAAAATTGGCAAAGATGAAGTCAAGCTTTCGCTTGTTTCAGATGACATATTATACATGGAAAATCCAATAGACTCCACCAAAAGTCTGCTAGAACTGATACATGAATTCAGCAAAGTTGCAGGATACAAAATCAATGTACAAAAATCAGTTGCATCCTTATACACTAACATTGAAGCAACAGAAAGACAAATAAAGAAACTGATCCCATTCACAATTGCACCAAGAAGCATAAAATACCTACAAATAAATCTACGCAAAGATGTAAAAGATCTGTATGCTGAAAACTATAGAAAGCTTATGAAGGTAATTGAAGAAGATATAAAGAAATGGAAAGACATTCCCTGCTCATGGATTGGAAGAATCAATATTGTCAAAATGTCAATATTACCCAAAGCTATGTACACATTCAAAGCAATCCCAATCAAAATTGCACCAGCATTCTTCTCGAAACTAGAACAGGCAATCCTAAAATTCATATGGGACCACAAAAGGCCCCGAATAGCCAAAGTCATTTTGAAGAAGAAGACCAAAGCAGGAGACATCACAATCCCAGACTTTCGCCTCTACTACAAAGCTGTAATCATCCAGACCGCATGGTGTTGGCACAAAAAGAGACACATAGACCAATGGAATAGAATAGAAACCCCAGAACTAGACCCACAAACGTATGGCCAACTAATCTTTGACAAAGCAGGAAAGAACATCCAGTGGATAAAAGACAGTCTCTTTTACAAATGGTGCTGGGAGAACTTGACAGCAACAGGCAGAAGGTTGAAAATAGGCCATTTTCTCACACCATTCACAAAAATAAACTCAAAGTGGATAAAGGACCTGAATGTGAGACAGGAAACCATCCAAACCCTAGAGGAGAAAGCAGGAAAAGACCTCTCTGACCTCAGCCGTAGCAATCTCTTACTCGACACATCCCCAAAGGCAAGGGAATTAAAAGCAAAAGTGAATCACTGGCACCTTATGAAGATAAAAAGCTTCTGCACAGCAAAGGAAACAACCAACAAAACTAAAAGGCAACCAACGGAACGGGAAAAGATCTTCGCAAATGCCATTTCGGACAAAGGGCTAGTATCCAAAATCTATAAAGAGCTCACCAAACTCCACCCCCGAAAAACAAATAACCCAGTGAAGATTTGGGCAGAAAACATGAATAGACACTTCTCTAAAGAAGACATCCAGATGGCCAACAGGCACACGAAAAGATGCTCACCGTCGCTCCTTATCAGGAAAATACAAATCCAAACCACACTCAGATATCACCTCACGCCAGTCAGAGTGGCCAAAATGAACAAATCAGGAGACGGTAGATGCTGGAGAAGATGTGGAGAAACGGAAACCCTCTTGCACTGTTGGGGGGAATGCAAATTGGTGCAGCTGCTCTGGAAAGCAGTGTGGAGGTTCCTCAGAAAATTAAAAATAGACCTACCCTATGACCCAGCAATAGCACTGCTAGGAATTTACCCAAGGGATACAGGAGTACTGATGCATAGGGGCACTTGTACCCCAATGTTTATAGCAGCACTCTCAACAATAGCCAAATTATGGAAAGAGCCGAAATGTCCATCAACTGATGAATGGATCAAGAAAGGGTGGTTTATATACACAATGGAGTACTACATGGCAATGAGAAAGAACGAAATATGTCTCTTTGTAGCAACATGGATGGGACTGGAGGGTGTGATGCTAAGTGAAATAAGCCATAAAGAGAAAGACAGATACCATATATTTTCACTCTTATGCGGATCCTGAGAAACTTAACAGAAACCCATGGGGGAGGGGAAGGAAAAAACAAAAGAGGTTAGAGTGGGAAGGAGCCAAAGCATAAGAGACTGTTAAAAACTGAGAAAAAAACTGAGGGTTGATGGGGGGTGGGAGGGAGGGTAGGGTGGGCGATGGGTATTGAGGAGGGCACCTTTTGGGATGAGCACTGGGTGTTGTAGGAAACCAATTTGACAATATTTCATATATTGAAAAAATTTAAAAAGATAATGTTAAATTAAAAAAAAATAAATGAACTTAAAAAAAAAGAGTCTGCTTCCTGATTGTCTATACTCTCTCTCTCTCTCTCTCTCTCTCTTATTTTTTCCCTTTGCTTGTTTGTTTCTTAAACCCATGTATGAGTAGAATTATATGGTATTTGTCTTTTTTTGACTGGTATATTTCACTTAGAATCATACTCTCTAGCTCCATCCAGGTCCTTGCAAAAGGAAAGATTGCATTCCTTCTTATGGCTGAATAGTATTCCATCATATGTATGTCACATCCTCTTTATCCATCCATTCATCCATTTATGGATACTTGGGCTGCTTCCATATCTTGGTTATTGTAAACAATGCTGCTATAAACACACTGGTTCATGTGTGCATTAAAAAATTTAAGGTTTATTTATTTTTGAAAGAGAGAGATAGAGTGAGAGAGCAGGTGAGGGGCAGAGAGAGAGGGAGACACAGAATCTGAAGCAGGCTCCAGGCTCTGAGCTGTCAGAACAGAGCCTGACGCGGGGCTTGAATTCACACACCATGAGATCATGACCTGGGGGGAAGTTGGGCGCTTCACTTACTGAGCTGCCCAGGAGCGCCAATGTGCATGCATCCTCTTGAATTTGTGTTCTTTTATTCCTTGGATAAATACCCAGTTGTGCTATGCTGGATCATGAGGTAATTGTATTTTTAACTTTTAGAGGAAACTCCACATAGTTTTACACGGTGGCCTCACCACTTTGCATTTCCAAGAACAGTTTCCTTTTCTCCACATCCTTGCCAACACTTATTGCTTCTTGTATTTTTGATTTTTGCCATTCTGACAGGTGTGAGGTAGTTTCTCATTGTGGTTTTGTTTTGCATTTCCTTGATGGTAAGTGATGATAAGCATTTTTCCTGTGTCTCTTACCATCTGTATGTCTTCTTTGGAGAAATGTCTGTTCATGTTTTCTTTCCAGTTTTTAATTTGATTAATTGTTGCTTGGGCCTTATGATATATCAGATATTAGCTCTTTATTAGATAGGTCATTTGCAAATATCTTCTCCCATTCCATAAGTTGCTTTTTACTGTTCACTTTTTACTTCACTGTGCAGAAGCTTTTTACTCGATAGAGTCCCAAGATTTATTTTTGCTTTAGTTTCTCTGGCCTCAGGGGACATATATTGAAAGAAGTTTTCATGGCTGATGTCAAAGAAGTTACTACCTGTGCTGTGTTCTAGGATTTTTATGGCTTTGGGTCTCACATTTAGGTCCTTAATCTATGTTTTGTTTCTTTAAGTGTATGGTGTAAGGAAGTGGTTTACATTCATTCTTTTGCATGATACTGTGCACTTTTCCCAACACCCTTCTTCGAAGAGACTGTCTTTTCCCAATGGATATTCTTTCCTGCTTAGTTGAAGATTAATTGAATTTGTATGTGTGGATCTCTGTGCTTTCTATTCTGTTTTATTTTTAAAATTTATTCAATTAAATTGAAGTTAACGTACAGTGTTGTATTGGTTTCAGGAGTAGAACCCAGTGATTCATCACTTATATGTAACACCCAGTGCTCATCCTTACAAGTGCCTTCCTTAGTGACCATCACCCATTTAGCCCATCCGCCCACCCAACACCCCTGCAGCAGTCCTCAGTTTATTCTCTGTACTTAAGAGTCTCTTATGGTTTGCCTCCCTCTGTGTTTTTGTCTTATATTTTCCTTCCCTTCCCCTATGTTCACCTCTTGTGCTTCTCAAATTCCACGTATGAGTGATAGCCTATAATATTTTCTTTCTCTGACTGACTTATTTCGCTTAACACAGTATACTCTAATTCCATCCGTGGTGTTGCAAGGGGCACAATTTCATTATTCTCGATCGCCCAGTAGTATTCCATTGTGTATGTATACACTACATCTTCTTTACCCATTCACCAGTCAATGGACATTCAAGCTTTTTCTATACTTTGGCTATTGTTGATAGTGCTTCTATAAACATTGGGGTGCATGTTCCCCTTCGAATCACCACTCCTATATCCTTTGGATAAATACCTAGTAGTGCAATTGCTGGGTAGTAGGGTAGTTCTATTTTTTATTTTATGAGGAACCTCCATACTGTTCTACAGAATGGCTGCACCAGTTTGCATTCCCACCAACAGTGCAAGAGAGTTCCTCTTTCTCCACATCCATGCCAACATCTGTTGTCGCCTGAGTTGCTAATGTTAGCCATTCTGACAGGTGTGAAATGCTATCTCCTTTCGTTTTGATTTGCATTTTCCTGATGATGAGTGATGTTGTGCATTTTTTCATGTGTCGGTTGGCCATCTGGATGTCTTCTCTGGAGACGTGTCTATTCATGTATTTTGCCCATTTCTTCACTATATTATTTGGTTTTGGGGTGTTGAGCTTCATAAGTTCTTTATGGATTTTGGATTTTTCAATGCACTTTTAAATTTCCTTTTTCCTTTTTTTCTCCTGACTGACATATTCATTGTTTAGTAACATGTTATTCCATATATTTGTGGTCTTTCCAGATTTTTTTCTTGGGCTGACTTCTAGTTTCATAGTGCTGTTGGCAGAAAAGGTGCATGGAATGACTTCAGTGTTTTGGGATTATTTTGTGACCTAACATGTGACGTGTTCTGAGAATGTCCCATGTGCACTTATAGAGAATGTGTTTAGGATGGAACAATCTGAATATACCTGTTAAGTCCACCTGGACCAGTGTGTCATTCGAAGCCATGTTTCCTTGTTTGTTTTCAGTTTAGATGACATGTAACTGGGGTGTTAAAGTCTCCTATTAGTATTGTATTATTATCCATTAGTTTCTTTGTCGGTTATCAGTATGTGATCTCTCTTGGAGAATGTTCCATGTGCACTCGAGTAGAAAGTATATTCCGTTCCTTTGGGATGAAGAGCTCTAAATATATCTGTCAAGTCCATCTGATCCAATGTAGCATTCAGGGCCCTTGTCTCCTTATTGACCCTGTGTCTAGATGATCTATCCATTGTTGTAAGTGGAGTGTTAAAGTCCCCTGCAATTACCACATTCTTATCAATAAGGTTGTTTATGATTGTGATCAATTGCTTTATATATTTGGGGGCTCCGGTATTCGGCGCATAGACATTTATAATTGTTAGCTCTTCCTGATGGATAGAGCCTGCAGTTATTATATAATGCCCTTCTTCATCTGTTACAGCCTTTAATTTTAAGTCAAGTTTGATATAGATATGGCTACTCCAGCTTTCTTTTGGCTTCCAGTAGCATGATAGTTCTCCATCCCCTCACTTTCAATCTGAGGGTGTTCTCAGGTCTAAAACAAGTCTCTTGTAGACAGCAGATAGATGGGTCATGGTTTTTTTATCTTATCCATTCTGATACCCTATGTCTTTTGGTTGGAGTGTTTCGTCTGTTTACATTCAGTGTTATTATAGAAAGATATGGGTTTAGAGTCATTGTGATGTCTGTAGGTTTCATGTTTGTAGTGATATCTCTGGTACTTTGTGGTCCTTGCAACGTTTCACTTACAGAATCCCCCTTAGGATTCCTTGTAGGGTTGGTTTTAGTGGTGATGAATTCCTTCAGTTTTTGTTTGTTTGGAAAGACCTTTATCTCTCCTTCCATCTGAATGATGGCTTGCTGCATAAAGGATTCTTGGATGCATATGTTTGCTGTTCATCACATTGAAGATTTCCTGCCATTCTTTTCTGGCGTGCCAAGTTTCAGTAGATAGATCTGTCACTAGACTTATCAGTCTCCCTTTATAGGTTAGAGCGTGTTTATCCGTAGCTGCTTTCAGAATTTTCTCTTTATCCTTGTATTTCTCCAGTTTCACTATGACTTGTGATGCAGAAGATCGATTCAAGTTACGTCTGAAGGGAGTTCTCTGTGCCTGTTGGATTTCAATGCCTTTTTCCTTCCCCAGATCAAGGAAGTTCTCAGCTATGATTTGTTCAAGTACATCTTCAGCCCCTTTCTCTCTCTCTCCCTCCTCTGGAATCCCTATTATACGGATATTGTTGCGTTTCATAGCATCACTTAGTTCTCTACTTCTCCACTCATACTCCTGGATTTTTTTATCTCTCTTTTTCTCAGCTTCCTCTTTTTCCATAATTTTATCTTCTAATTCACCTATTCTCTCCTCTGCCTCTTCAATCCAAGCTGTGGTCACCTCCATTTTATTTTGCACCTCATTTATGGCATTTTTCAGCTCCTCCTGAGTATTTCTTAGTCCCTTGATCTCTGTAACAATAGATTCTCTGCTCTCCTGTGTACTTTTTTCAAGCCCAGCAGTTAATTTTATGACTAATATTTTAAATTCATGTTCTGTTATATTGCTTAAGTCTTTTTTGGTCAATTCGTTAGCTGTTGCTACTTTCCGGAGTTTCTTTTGAGGATAATTCTTCCGTTTAGTCATTTTGGATAGTCCCTGGAGTGGTGCGGAACTGCAGCACTGTGCTGTCTGGAGTAACTTGTGTTGGTGGGCGAGGCTGCAGTCAGACCTGATATCTGCCCCCAGCCCACCACTGGGGCCACAGTCAGACTGGTGTGTCCCTTTCTTCCCCTCTCCCAGGGGCGGGACTCACTGTGGAGTGATGTGGCCTCTGTCTGGGCTACTTGCACACTGCCAGTCTCGTGATGCTGCTTCTATGGGATCTGGCGTATTAGCCGGGGTGGATCCACAAAGTTCACAGCGGCAGGAGAGGCAGGCTTAGCTCGCTTTGCTGTCAGTGGTCCCCTGCAGTAGGGGCCCTGCAGCACCGGGAGGGAGGCGGGCAGACCCATCTGAGGGATGAATCCATAAGAGCAGAGCATTGGGTGTTTGCCCGGGGCAAGAAGTTCCATGAGGGCAACTGGTTCCCTTTGGAATTTTGGCTGGGGGATGTGCGAGGGAGATGGCGCTGGCCAGTACTTTTGTTCCCCGCCGAGCTGAGCTCTGTTTTCTGGGTGGATAGTCCCATTGTCTAGAAGTGTGAATTGCATCCAAGTTAGAAAAGCAGCAATGGATCAGGAATGACAAGTTGGTACCAAGATCTGCATTCAAATGGCCACGTGTCAAATTGATAAAGCTGATAGCTGTCTTCCATCCTCTTGTCCCACAAAGGAGGCAGTATACTCCCCTACCGCCAGGCTTAGCCTAATCACAACATTCTCCCTGGGCCCTTCCACACAGCCAAGGTTTGAAAATTGGCACACAATTCTGAAAACAAATTGAGAAGGGACCAATGCAATACCTATCTCAACATCTCAAGGACACCATCAGACTCATGTGCTGAAAGAAGATAGTACTCTAAGACACTGGCTCTGAATACATTCCATGCAAATCCATTTTTTCCAAGAAAGGGCTAAGTTGTAGAAGTGGAGACACAGACAGCATGAGTTCTTCAACACACATGGGATTTGGAGAATGTTGAGAATGAAAAACTCAGCACAGTCTCCTGTCAACCTGGTTGTTTCCAGAATATGAAATGTCTATGGGCTTAGGCAATGAGAGCCCTCTGAAGGAATATACCTGGGAGCCCAGGCAGAAGGAATCCTGCATAATTCCTTTAGAAGCCAGAGACTTCTGTTTTTATCCCTCCCAGTTTTTCCATCAGTTTATGGAGGCAACGGTGAGCTGCAGCTATTGGGTTCTGCCAGATCTTGCTCAGGAGTCCAGAATAAGGACTTTGTTCTGTATTCCTGGAAAGGGGCCTTCTTGTGTTGACCACCTTCTGGACAATAATGCCCATGTGCAAATTACTTCTCAGAATGAAGGGCACTCATTCATCCAGGTCAGAGAGGCAAGCTGGCTCTCCTTCATGTTCCATAGAACAGCAGGCTAACCAGCAAGCCCTCAAGGATGAAAGGATAGCTATCCTTTGGTATGGCAGATATTGGTTGCTCTCACTCATTACAGGACAAGAGTGGGAATTTGCGGCCACCTAGTGGGTTATGACTCCATGGCTCCAAGGGGGGGGGGGGGGGGGGGGAAGGGCAGAATTTTTGTCAGAAAAACAGCAAGGGGAAGGGAATGTGTGCAAGGAAGGCCAAAACTCGATTTTCCAATGGCAATTGGGATCAATCTGGAAAGGAGATAACTTAAATTCATTTGCCCTTGGACCAGAAGGAGACCAGTTCCCTCGCAAATGTCTACTTCAGCTTACACATAAACAAGCCTCCTGAGCACCTTCGAATGCCTTGGGCCCCAGGATGGCCACATACTTCTGAAACTCAAGTAAGCAATAAGGAGCCCTGTGTAAAATTCTCTCCCTCAGTCACAAGGACTAGATCAGACTCCCAGCTGGAAGGCAGAGTGTGTGAACTGAGTCCAAGTAAGAAAAACATCCATCGGTGAGGGATGACAACAAAGTGAGTCAAGGTTCTGCAATCAAATGGGCACGGGTCAAATCGAGGATGGCTATATCTATCCTACTGTCCTCTTGTCCCATCAGGAAGTGGGATCCTATAAACTTTGGCGTAGCCTACCCAAGGGCATTCTCTGTGGGCACCTTGACACACCCTAGGTTTGGAGGTTGCCACATAATTGTGAAAGCCAATTGAAAAGGGCCCAATGCAATACATATCTCACCATCACAAGGAAACCACCAGACTTCCAAGCTGAAAGTCTGAAAGTTAAATTTCACATATGCATGAAAGTGTATACTTGTCTTTCTCAGATGGACTCGTTTTGCTTAGCATAATACATTCTAGTTAAAGCTAAATAGCTACAAATGGCTAGACTCCATGCATTTTGATGTCTAAGTGATATTCTTATCAAGATAAAAAGCTTTTGCACAGTGAAGGAAACAATCAAAAGAACTAAACCTGCCTATGGAATGGGAGAAGATATTTGAAAATGGCATATGATAAAGTGTTAGTATCCAAAATCTAGAAACAACATATCAAACTCAACACCCAAAAAACCAAACAGCCCACTTATGAACTGGGAAAAGACATGAATAGACACTTTTCCAAAGAAGACTTCTACACAGCCAACAGACACGTGGAAAGATGGTCAACATCACTCATCATTAGGGAATGCAAAGCAAAACCATGATGCCATACCACCTCACACCTGTTAGAATGGGTAACATTAACAACACATGAAACACCAGTTGTTGGTGAGGTTATGGAGAAAGGGGAGCACTCTTGCACTTCTGGCTGAAATGCAAACTAGTGCAGTGCCTATGTTATGATTTTTTTAAGGAAAATGTGAGAGAGCACTCCTTCTATGCTTACTAGTTCTCATTTCTGTGTACTATTTACGGCACTGTCATCACGTGAAGTTTATGCCCTGTGATGAGTAAGCAAATTGGAAAACAACATAAATGGATATTTAAGGATACGGACCAGGGTTTCCCTGTTAAAATGAAACAAACAAACAAACAAACCAACAAACCAACAGCTAACCAAACCAAATATCCAAATTCACATTGTGATTCCACTCTGTGAAAATAATGGTCATATGTAGAAAAATAGTACAGGCTGCGATTGTCTTTGAATACCAGGATTTTTATTTCCTTCACTACCCTGATTTTGTCTTTCCCAATAACACAGAAAGCTGGTGCCAAATGTAACCTGGTTTGGTTAAGCTGGTCCCTAATCAAAGAAAGGAAAGATGACACAATGCAGGTTTCCAAAGAGAATGATTTGATTTCCACAGGATTACAGAAGCCCTTAAAAAAATAAAGAGGCCTAGAAGATTTCTGCCAAAGTGCTATAAATTGGTGAGACAAATTGCCAGACATATACCTGGTCCACTCCAGTTTATTTCTTTGGTCTATGAATGAACACACAAGGGAAATTATAACACACCTTTTGTTCAATATAAAAATACACTTCCAAAAGCTCTAATGAATTACTTTTACAAAACCTATGTACCAAATTTTCCTTTTGGAAGAAGTTTCCTTTGAATTTCAGGTCTCTTAAATGCTCCTTTGCTGTTACCCACCATCCCTGCTAACCACATGGACCCCCATTTTCACTTCTGTATTCCTCATTAGAAGTGATCTCCACGTGGGCATAGATCATGTTTTGCCATGGTCACTAATAAAGATATAGTGCTGGGCACAGAGAAAGGATGGGTGGTGGTTCAAGGAATTCATACAGACGAACCTGTATTTGAGGTGGATCAAGAATGTCACAAGTACAGGCCCAGGATGGCATGCACAGAGTATTTCCCACTGATATTCCATTGTTAAGCCTCCTTTATCTTTAAAAGATTTTAATCCTAATTTTTCTTCAATGCCTGAAAAACTACTGCTAAGTATTTCTGAATGCAAGGTAGCAGGAGGAGGCTACATGAGGAGCAATCTCTGTGCTCTGTGCCTTGGAGGACCTTGTAGCTTCCTTTAAGGTAGCTATTAACCCACTGCAGGCATGGCAAGAGTGCCTTAAGTCAGTTGTATGTAATTCACCTAGTAAACAATTGGATAGGTCCTCACTTAATTTTTCCTTTTTTTACACTGTATCTTATTTTTTGTTTCTTTAATTCCAGTTCGTTAATATGCAGAGTTATATTACTTGCAGGTATACAATTCCATGTATCACCCTGTGCTCTTTATGACACGTACATCTCTCAATTCTCATCACCTATTTAACCAACCATGCTCCCATCCACCTCCCATCGGATACTATCTCATTGTACTCTCTTAAGAGTCTGTTTCCTGAGAGGGAAAGAAGATGGCGGTGTAGGAGGACGCTGGGCTCACCGCACGTCCTGCTGATCACTTCGATTCCACCTACACCTGCCTAAATAACCCAGAAAACCACCAGAAGACTAGCAGAATGGAGTCTCTGGAGCCAGGCGCAGACTAGAGGCCCCCTGAAGAGGGTAGGAAGGGCTGCGAGGCGGTGCGCGCTCCACGGACTGGTGGGAGGGAGCCGGGGCGGAGGGGCAGCCTGCCGGCCAAGCAGAGCCCCCGAGTCTGGCTGGCAAAAGCGGAGGGGCCGGACGAAGTGTGTTCCGACAGCAAGCATGACTTAGCATCTGGGAGGTCATAAGTTAACAGCTCTGCTCAGAAATTGGGAAGGCTGGAGGACAAAGGGAGGGAGAGTTGCTGAGCCCCGCGACAACAGAGCTCAGTTTGACGGGGAACAAAGGCGCTCGCCAGCGCCATCTCCCCCGCCCATCCCCCAGCCAAAATCCCAAAGGGAACCATTTCCTGCCAGGGAACTTGCTCCCTCAGCGCAAACACCCAACGCTGTGCTTCTGCAGAGCCAAACCTCCAGCAGCAGATCTGACTCCCTCCCGCTGCCACAGGGCCCCTCCTGAAGTGGATCACCTAAGGAGAAGCAAGCTAAGCCTGCCCCTCCTGCCCCCGTGCACCTTGCCTACCCACCCCAGCTCATACGCCAGATCCCCAGCACCACAAGCCTGGCAGTGTGCAAGTACCCCAGACGGGCCACGCCACCCCACAGTGAATCCTGCACCTAGGAGAGGGGAAGAGAAGGCACACACCAGTCTGACTGGGGCCCCAGTGGTGGGCTGGGGGCAGACATCAGGTCTGACTGCGGCCCCGCCCACCAACTCCAGTTATACACCACAGCACAGGGGAAGTGCCCTGCAGGTCCGCACCACTCCAGGGACTATCCAAAATGACCAAACGGAAGAATGCCCCTCAGAAGAATCTCCAGGAAATAACAGCTAATGAACTGATCAAAAAGGATTTAAATAATATAACGGACAGTGAATTTAGAATAATAGTCATAAAATTAATCGCTGGGCTTGAAAACAGTATAGAGGACAGCAGAGAATCTCTTGCTACAGAGATCAAGGGACTAAAGAACAGTCAGGAGGAGCTGAAAAACACTTTAAACGAAATGCAAACCAAAATGGAAACCACGACGGCTCGGCTTGAAGAGGCAGAGGAGAGAATAGGTGAACTAGAAGATAAAGTTATGGAAAAAGAGGAAGCTGAGAAAAAGAGAGATTAAAAAATGCAGGAGTATGAGGTATGAGGGGAAAATTAGAGAACTAAGTGAGACACTAAAAAGAAATAATATACGCATAATTGGTATCCCAGAGGAGGAAGAGAGAGGGAAAGGTGCTGAAGGGGTACTTGAAGAAATTATAGCTGAGAACTTCCCTGAACTGGGGAAGGAAAAAGGCATTGAAATCCAAGAAGCACACAGAACTCCCTTCAGACGTAACTTGAATCGATCTTCTGCACGACATATCATAGTGAAACTGGCAAAATACAAGGATAAAGAGAAAATTCTGAAAGCAGCAAGGGATAAACGTGCCCTCACATATAAAGGGAGACCTATAAGACTCGTGACTGATCTCTCTTTTGAAACTTGGCAGGCCAGAAAGAATTGGCACGAGATCTTCAGTGTGCTGAACAGAAAAAATATGCAGCCGAAAATCCTTTATCCAGCAAGTCTGTCATTTAGACTAGAAGGAGAGATCAAGGTCTTCCCAAACAAAAACTGAAGGAATTTGTCACCACTAAACCAGCCCTACAAGAAATCCTAAGGGGGATCCTGTGAGACAAAGTACCAGAGACATCACTACAAGCATAAAACATACAGACATCACAGTGACTCTAAACCCATATCTTTCTATAATAACACTGAATGTAAATGGATTACATGCGCCAACCAAAAGACATAGGGTATCAGAATGGATAAAAAACAAGACCCATCTATTTGCTGTCTACAAGAGACTCATTTTAGATGCGAGGACACCTTTAGATTGAGAGTGAGGCGATGGAGAACTATCTATCATGCTACTGGAAGCCAAAAGAAAGCTGGAGTAGCCATACTTATATCAGACCAACTAGACTTTAAATGAAAGGCTGTAACAAGAGATGAAGAAGGGCATTATATACTAATTACAGGGTCTATCCATCAGGAAGAGCTAACAACTATAAATGTCTATGCGCTGAATACCGGAGCCCCCAAATATATAAAACAATTACTCATAAACATAAGCAACCTTATTGATAAGAATGTGGTAATTGCAGGGGACTTTAACACCCCACTTACAGAAAAGGATAGATCATCTAGACACACGGTCAATAAAGGAACAAGGGCCCTGAATGCTACATTGGATCAGATGGACTTGACAGATATATTTAGAACTCTGCATCCCAAAGCAACAGAATATACTTTCTACTCGAGTGCACATGGAACATTCTCCAAGATAGATCATATACTGGGTCACAAAACAGCCCTTCATCAGTTCACAAGAATTGAAATTATACCATGCAAACTTTCAGACCGCAATGCTATGAAGCTTGAAATCAACCACAGGAAAAAGTCTGGAAAACCTCCAAAAGCATGGAGGTTAAAGATCACCCTACTAAAGAATGAGTGGGTCAACCGGGCAATTAGAGAAGAAATTTAAAAATAGATGTGGAAACAAATGAAAATGAAAATACAACCATCCAAATGCTTTGGGATTCAGCGAAGGCAGTCCTGAGAGGAAAATACATCGCAATCCAGGCCTATGTCAAGAAACAAGAAAAATCCCAAATACAGAATCTAACAGCACACCTAAAGGAAATAGAAGCAGAACAGCAAAGGCAGCCTAAACCCAGCAGAAGAGAAATAATAACGATCATAGCACAAATAAACAATATAGAATCTAAATAAACGGTAGAGCAGATCAACGAAACCAAGAGTTGGTTTTTTTGAAAAAATAAACAAAATCGAAAAAACTCTAGCCAGGCTTCTCAAAAAGAAAAGGGAGATGACCCAAATAGATAAAATCATGAATGAAAATGGAATGATTACAACCAATCCCTCAGAGATACAAGCAATTATCGGGGAATACTATGAAAAATTGTATGCCAACGAACTGGACAACCTGGAAGAAATGGACAAATTCCTAAACACCCACACTCTTCCAACACTCAATCAGGAGGAAATAGAAAGCTTGAACAGACCCATCACCGGCGAAGAAATTGAATCGGTTATCAAAAATCTCCCAACAAATAAGAGTCCAGGACCAGATGGCTTCCCAGGGGAGTTCTACCAGACGTTTAAAGCAGAGATAATATCTATACTTTTCAAGCTATTCCAAGAAATAGAAAGGGAAGGAAAACTTCCAGACTCATTCTATGAAGCCAGTATTACTTTGATTCCTAAACCAGACAGAGACGCAGTAAAAAAAGAGAACTACAGGCCAATATTCCTGAGGAATATAGATGCAAAAATTCTCAATAAGATACTAGCAAATAGAATTCAACAGCATATAAAAAGAATTATTCACCATGATCAACTGGGATTCATTCCTGGGATGCAGGGCTGGTTCAACATTCGCAAATCAATCAACGTGATACATCACATCAATAAAAGAAAAGATAAGAACCATATGATCCTGTCAATCGATGCAGAAAAGGCCTTTGACAAAATCCAGCACCCTTTCTTTTCTTTTTTTTTTTTTTCAACGTTTATTTATTTTTGAGACAGAGACAGAGCATGAACAAGGGAGGGTCAGAGAGAGAGCAGGAGGCACGGAATCTGAAACAGGCTCCAGGCTCTGAGCTGTTAGCACAGAGCCCGACGCGGGGCTTGAACTCACGAACCGCGAGATCGTGACCTGAGCCGAAGTCGGCCGCTTAACCGACTGAGCCACCCAGGCGCCTCCCAGCACCTTTTCTTAATAAAAACCCTTGAGAAAGTCGGGATAGAAGGAACATACTTGAAGATCATAAAAGCCATTTATGAAAAGCCCACAGCTAACATCATCCTCAATGGGGAAAAACTGAGAGCTTTTTCCCTGAGATCAGGAACACGACAGGGATGCCCACTCTCACCAGTGTTGTTTAACATAGTGTTGGAAGTTCTAGCATCAGCAATCAGACAACAAAAGGAAATCAAAGGTATCAAAATTGGCAAAGATGAAGTCAAGCTTTCGCTTGTTTCAGATGACATATTATACATGGAAAATCCAATAGACTCCACCAAAAGTCTGCTAGAACTGATACATGAATTCAGCAAAGTTGCAGGATACAAAATCAATGTACAAAAATCAGTTGCATCCTTATACACTAACATTGAAGCAACAGAAAGACAAATAAAGAAACTGATCCCATTCACAATTGCACCAAGAAGCATAAAATACCTACAAATAAATCTACGCAAAGATGTAAAAGATCTGTATGCTGAAAACTATAGAAAGCTTATGAAGGTAATTGAAGAAGATATAAAGAAATGGAAAGACATTCCCTGCTCATGGATTGGAAGAATCAATATTGTCAAAATGTCAATATTACCCAAAGCTATGTACACATTCAAAGCAATCCCAATCAAAATTGCACCAGCATTCTTCTCGAAACTAGAACAGGCAATCCTAAAATTCATATGGGACCACAAAAGGCCCCGAATAGCCAAAGTCATTTTGAAGAAGAAGACCAAAGCAGGAGACATCACAATCCCAGACTTTCGCCTCTACTACAAAGCTGTAATCATCCAGACCGCATGGTGTTGGCACAAAAAGAGACACATAGACCAATGGAATAGAATAGAAACCCCAGAACTAGACCCACAAACGTATGGCCAACTAATCTTTGACAAAGCAGGAAAGAACATCCAGTGGATAAAAGACAGTCTCTTTTACAAATGGTGCTGGGAGAACTTGACAGCAACAGGCAGAAGGTTGAAAATAGGCCATTTTCTCACACCATTCACAAAAATAAACTCAAAGTGGATAAAGGACCTGAATGTGAGACAGGAAACCATCCAAACCCTAGAGGAGAAAGCAGGAAAAGACCTCTCTGACCTCAGCCGTAGCAATCTCTTACTCGACACATCCCCAAAGGCAAGGGAATTAAAAGCAAAAGTGAATCACTGGCACCTTATGAAGATAAAAAGCTTCTGCACAGCAAAGGAAACAACCAACAAAACTAAAAGGCAACCAACGGAACGGGAAAAGATCTTCGCAAATGCCATTTCGGACAAAGGGCTAGTATCCAAAATCTATAAAGAGCTCACCAAACTCCACCCCCGAAAAACAAATAACCCAGTGAAGATTTGGGCAGAAAACATGAATAGACACTTCTCTAAAGAAGACATCCAGATGGCCAACAGGCACACGAAAAGATGCTCACCGTCGCTCCTTATCAGGAAAATACAAATCCAAACCACACTCAGATATCACCTCACGCCAGTCAGAGTGGCCAAAATGAACAAATCAGGAGACGGTAGATGCTGGAGAAGATGTGGAGAAACGGAAACCCTCTTGCACTGTTGGGGGGAATGCAAATTGGTGCAGCTGCTCTGGAAAGCAGTGTGGAGGTTCCTCAGAAAATTAAAAATAGACCTACCCTATGACCCAGCAATAGCACTGCTAGGAATTTACCCAAGGGATACAGGAGTACTGATGCATAGGGGCACTTGTACCCCAATGTTTATAGCAGCACTCTCAACAATAGCCAAATTATGGAAAGAGCCGAAATGTCCATCAACTGATGAATGGATCAAGAAAGGGTGGTTTATATACACAATGGAGTACTACATGGCAATGAGAAAGAACGAAATATGTCTCTTTGTAGCAACATGGATGGGACTGGAGGGTGTGATGCTAAGTGAAATAAGCCATAAAGAGAAAGACAGATACCATATATTTTCACTCTTATGCGGATCCTGAGAAACTTAACAGAAACCCATGGGGGAGGGGAAGGAAAAAACAAAAGAGGTTAGAGTGGGAAGGAGCCAAAGCATAAGAGACTGTTAAAAACTGAGAAAAAAACTGAGGGTTGATGGGGGGTGGGAGGGAGGGTAGGGTGGGCGATGGGTATTGAGGAGGGCACCTTTTGGGATGAGCACTGGGTGTTGTAGGAAACCAATTTGACAATATTTCATATATTGAAAAAATTTAAAAAGATAATGTTAAATTAAAAAAAAATAAATGAACTTAAAAAAAAAGAGTCTGCTTCCTGATTGTCTATACTCTCTCTCTCTCTCTCTCTTATTTTTTCCCTTTGCTTGTTTGTTTCTTAAACCCATGTATGAGTAGAATTATATGGTATTTGTCTTTTTTTGACTGGTATATTTCACTTAGAATCATACTCTCTAGCTCCATCCAGGTCCTTGCAAAAGGAAAGATTGCATTCCTTCTTATGGCTGAATAGTATTCCATCATATGTATGTCACATCCTCTTTATCCATCCATTCATCCATTTATGGATACTTGGGCTGCTTCCATATCTTGGTTATTGTAAACAATGCTGCTATAAACACACTGGTTCATGTGTGCATTAAAAAATTTAAGGTTTATTTATTTTTGAAAGAGAGAGATAGAGTGAGAGAGCAGGTGAGGGGCAGAGAGAGAGGGAGACACAGAATCTGAAGCAGGCTCCAGGCTCTGAGCTGTCAGAACAGAGCCTGACGCGGGGCTTGAATTCACACACCATGAGATCATGACCTGGGGGGAAGTTGGGCGCTTCACTTACTGAGCTGCCCAGGAGCGCCAATGTGCATGCATCCTCTTGAATTTGTGTTCTTTTATTCCTTGGATAAATACCCAGTTGTGCTATGCTGGATCATGAGGTAATTGTATTTTTAACTTTTAGAGGAAACTCCACATAGTTTTACACGGTGGCCTCACCACTTTGCATTTCCAAGAACAGTTTCCTTTTCTCCACATCCTTGCCAACACTTATTGCTTCTTGTATTTTTGATTTTTGCCATTCTGACAGGTGTGAGGTAGTTTCTCATTGTGGTTTTGTTTTGCATTTCCTTGATGGTAAGTGATGATAAGCATTTTTCCTGTGTCTCTTACCATCTGTATGTCTTCTTTGGAGAAATGTCTGTTCATGTTTTCTTTCCAGTTTTTAATTTGATTAATTGTTGCTTGGGCCTTATGATATATCAGATATTAGCTCTTTATTAGATAGGTCATTTGCAAATATCTTCTCCCATTCCATAAGTTGCTTTTTACTCTTCACTTTTTACTTCACTGTGCAGAAGCTTTTTACTCGATAGAGTCCCAAGATTTATTTTTGCTTTAGTTTCTCTGGCCTCAGGGGACATATATTGAAAGAAGTTTTCATGGCTGATGTCAAAGAAGTTACTACCTGTGCTGTGTTCTAGGATTTTTATGGCTTTGGGTCTCACATTTAGGTCCTTAATCTATGTTTTGTTTCTTTAAGTGTATGGTGTAAGGAAGTGGTTTACATTCATTCTTTTGCATGATACTGTGCACTTTTCCCAACACCCTTCTTCGAAGAGACTGTCTTTTCCCAATGGATATTCTTTCCTGCTTAGTTGAAGATTAATTGAATTTGTATGTGTGGATCTCTGTGCTTTCTATTCTGTTTTATTTTTAAAATTTATTCAATTAAATTGAAGTTAACGTACAGTGTTGTATTGGTTTCAGGAGTAGAACCCAGTGATTCATCACTTATATGTAACACCCAGTGCTCATCCTTACAAGTGCCTTCCTTAGTGACCATCACCCATTTAGCCCATCCGCCCACCCAACACCCCTGCAGCAGTCCTCAGTTTATTCTCTGTACTTAAGAGTCTCTTATGGTTTGCCTCCCTCTGTGTTTTTGTCTTATATTTTCCTTCCCTTCCCCTATGTTCACCTCTTGTGCTTCTCAAATTCCACGTATGAGTGATAGCCTATAATATTTTCTTTCTCTGACTGACTTATTTCGCTTAACACAGTATACTCTAATTCCATCCGTGGTGTTGCAAGGGGCACAATTTCATTATTCTCGATCGCCCAGTAGTATTCCATTGTGTATGTATACACTACATCTTCTTTACCCATTCACCAGTCAATGGACATTCAAGCTTTTTCTATACTTTGGCTATTGTTGATAGTGCTTCTATAAACATTGGGGTGCATGTTCCCCTTCGAATCACCACTCCTATATCCTTTGGATAAATACCTAGTAGTGCAATTGCTGGGTAGTAGGGTAGTTCTATTTTTTATTTTATGAGGAACCTCCATACTGTTCTACAGAATGGCTGCACCAGTTTGCATTCCCACCAACAGTGCAAGAGAGTTCCTCTTTCTCCACATCCATGCCAACATCTGTTGTCGCCTGAGTTGCTAATGTTAGCCATTCTGACAGGTGTGAAATGCTATCTCCTTTCGTTTTGATTTGCATTTTCCTGATGATGAGTGATGTTGTGCATTTTTTCATGTGTCGGTTGGCCATCTGGATGTCTTCTCTGGAGACGTGTCTATTCATGTATTTTGCCCATTTCTTCACTATATTATTTGGTTTTGGGGTGTTGAGCTTCATAAGTTCTTTATGGATTTTGGATTTTTCAATGCACTTTTAAATTTCCTTTTTCCTTTTTTTCTCCTGACTGACATATTCATTGTTTAGTAACATGTTATTCCATATATTTGTGGTCTTTCCAGATTTTTTTCTTGGGCTGACTTCTAGTTTCATAGTGCTGTTGGCAGAAAAGGTGCATGGAATGACTTCAGTGTTTTGGGATTATTTTGTGACCTAACATGTGACGTGTTCTGAGAATGTCCCATGTGCACTTATAGAGAATGTGTTTAGGATGGAACAATCTGAATATACCTGTTAAGTCCACCTGGACCAGTGTGTCATTCGAAGCCATGTTTCCTTGTTTGTTTTCAGTTTAGATGACATGTAACTGGGGTGTTAAAGTCTCCTATTAGTATTGTATTATTATCCATTAGTTTCTTTGTCGGTTATCAGTATGTGATCTCTCTTGGAGAATGTTCCATGTGCACTCGAGTAGAAAGTATATTCCGTTCCTTTGGGATGAAGAGCTCTAAATATATCTGTCAAGTCCATCTGATCCAATGTAGCATTCAGGGCCCTTGTCTCCTTATTGACCCTGTGTCTAGATGATCTATCCATTGTTGTAAGTGGAGTGTTAAAGTCCCCTGCAATTACCACATTCTTATCAATAAGGTTGTTTATGATTGTGATCAATTGCTTTATATATTTGGGGGCTCCGGTATTCGGCGCATAGACATTTATAATTGTTAGCTCTTCCTGATGGATAGAGCCTGCAGTTATTATATAATGCCCTTCTTCATCTGTTACAGCCTTTAATTTTAAGTCAAGTTTGATATAGATATGGCTACTCCAGCTTTCTTTTGGCTTCCAGTAGCATGATAGTTCTCCATCCCCTCACTTTCAATCTGAGGGTGTTCTCAGGTCTAAAACAAGTCTCTTGTAGACAGCAGATAGATGGGTCATGGTTTTTTTATCTTATCCATTCTGATACCCTATGTCTTTTGGTTGGAGTGTTTCGTCTGTTTACATTCAGTGTTATTATAGAAAGATATGGGTTTAGAGTCATTGTGATGTCTGTAGGTTTCATGTTTGTAGTGATATCTCTGGTACTTTGTGGTCCTTGCAACGTTTCACTTACAGAATCCCCCTTAGGATTCCTTGTAGGGTTGGTTTTAGTGGTGATGAATTCCTTCAGTTTTTGTTTGTTTGGAAAGACCTTTATCTCTCCTTCCATCTGAATGATGGCTTGCTGCATAAAGGATTCTTGGATGCATATGTTTGCTGTTCATCACATTGAAGATTTCCTGCCATTCTTTTCTGGCGTGCCAAGTTTCAGTAGATAGATCTGTCACTAGACTTATCAGTCTCCCTTTATAGGTTAGAGCGTGTTTATCCGTAGCTGCTTTCAGAATTTTCTCTTTATCCTTGTATTTCTCCAGTTTCACTATGACTTGTGATGCAGAAGATCGATTCAAGTTACGTCTGAAGGGAGTTCTCTGTGCCTGTTGGATTTCAATGCCTTTTTCCTTCCCCAGATCAAGGAAGTTCTCAGCTATGATTTGTTCAAGTACATCTTCAGCCCCTTTCTCTCTCTCTCCCTCCTCTGGAATCCCTATTATACGGATATTGTTGCGTTTCATAGCATCACTTAGTTCTCTACTTCTCCACTCATACTCCTGGATTTTTTTATCTCTCTTTTTCTCAGCTTCCTCTTTTTCCATAATTTTATCTTCTAATTCACCTATTCTCTCCTCTGCCTCTTCAATCCAAGCTGTGGTCACCTCCATTTTATTTTGCACCTCATTTATGGCATTTTTCAGCTCCTCCTGAGTATTTCTTAGTCCCTTGATCTCTGTAACAATAGATTCTCTGCTCTCCTGTGTACTTTTTTCAAGCCCAGCAGTTAATTTTATGACTAATATTTTAAATTCATGTTCTGTTATATTGCTTAAGTCTTTTTTGGTCAATTCGTTAGCTGTTGCTACTTTCCGGAGTTTCTTTTGAGGATAATTCTTCCGTTTAGTCATTTTGGATAGTCCCTGGAGTGGTGCGGAACTGCAGCACTGTGCTGTCTGGAGTAACTTGTGTTGGTGGGCGAGGCTGCAGTCAGACCTGATATCTGCCCCCAGCCCACCACTGGGGCCACAGTCAGACTGGTGTGTCCCTTTCTTCCCCTCTCCCAGGGGCGGGACTCACTGTGGAGTGATGTGGCCTCTGTCTGGGCTACTTGCACACTGCCAGTCTCGTGATGCTGCTTCTATGGGATCTGGCGTATTAGCCGGGGTGGATCCACAAAGTTCACAGCGGCAGGAGAGGCAGGCTTAGCTCGCTTTGCTGTCAGTGGTCCCCTGCAGTAGGGGCCCTGCAGCACCGGGAGGGAGGCGGGCAGACCCATCTGAGGGATGAATCCATAAGAGCAGAGCATTGGGTGTTTGCCCGGGGCAAGAAGTTCCATGAGGGCAACTGGTTCCCTTTGGAATTTTGGCTGGGGGATGTGCGAGGGAGATGGCGCTGGCCAGTACTTTTGTTCCCCGCCGAGCTGAGCTCTGTTTTCTGGGTGGATAGTCCCATTGTCTAGAAGTGTGAATTGCATCCAAGTTAGAAAAGCAGCAATGGATTAGGAATGACAAGTTGGTACCAAGATCTGCATTCAAATGGCCACGTGTCAAATTGATAAAGCTGATAGCTGTCTTCCATCCTCTTGTCCCACAAAGGAGGCAGTATACTCCCCTACCGCCAGGCTTAGCCTAATCACAACATTCTCCCTGGGCCCTTCCACACAGCCAAGTTTTGAAAATTGGCACACAATTCTGAAAACAAATTGAGAAGGGACCAATGCAATACCTATCTCAACACCTCAAGGACACCATCAGACTCATGTGCTGAAAGGAGATAGTACTCTAAGACACTGGCTCTGAATACATTCCATGCAAATCCATTTTTTCCAAGAAAGGGCTAAGTTGTAGAAGTGGAGACACAGACAGCATGAGTTCTTCAACACACATGGGATTTGGAGAATGTTGAGAATGAAAAACTCAGCACAGTCTCCTGTCAACCTGGTTGTTTCCAGAATATGAAATGTCTATGGGCTTAGGCAATGAGAGCCCTCTGAAGGAATATACCTGGGAGCCCAGGCAGAAGGAATCCTGCATAATTCCTTTAGAAGCCAGAGACTTCTGTTTTTATCCCTCCCAGTTTTTCCATCAGTTTATGGAGGCAACGGTGAGCTGCAGCTATTGGGTTCTGCCAGATCTTGCTCAGGAGTCCAGAATAAGGACTTTGTTCTGTATTCCTGGAAAGGGGCCTTCTTGTGTTGACCACCTTCTGGACAATAATGCCCATGTGCAAATTACTTCTCAGAATGAAGGGCACTCATTCATCCAGGTCAGAGAGGCAAGCTGGCTCTCCTTCATGTTCCATAGAACAGCAGGCTAACCAGCAAGCCCTCAAGGATGAAAGGATAGCTATCCTTTGGTATGGCAGATATTGGTTGCTCTCACTCATTACAGGACAAGAGTGGGAATTTGCGGCCACCTAGTGGGTTATGACTCCATGGCTCCAAGGGGGGGGGGGGGAAGGGCAGAATTTTTGTCAGAAAAAACAGCAAGGGGAAGGGAATGTGTGCAAGGAAGGCCAAAACTCGATTTTCCAATGGCAATTGGGATCAATCTGGAAAGGAGATAACTTAAATTCATTTGCCCTTGGACCAGAAGGAGACCAGTTCCCTCGCAAATGTCTACTTCAGCTTACACATAAACAAGCCTCCTGAGCACCTTCGAATGCCTTGGGCCCCAGGATGGCCACATACTTCTGAAACTCAAGTAAGCAATAAGGAGCCCTGTGTAAAATTCTCTCCCTCAGTCACAAGGACTAGATCAGACTCCAGCTGGAAGGCAGAGTGTGTGAACTGAGTCCAAGTAAGAAAAACATCCATCGGTGAGGGATGACAACAAAGTGAGTCAAGGTTCTGCAATCAAATGGGCACGGGTCAAATCGAGGATGGCTATATCTATCCTACTGTCCTCTTGTCCCATCAGGAAGTGGGATCCTATAAACTTTGGCGTAGCCTACCCAAGGGCATTCTCTGTGGGCACCTTGACACACCCTAGGTTTGGAGGTTGCCACATAATTGTGAAAGCCAATTGAAAAGGGCCCAATGCAATACATATCTCACCATCACAAGGAAACCACCAGACTTCCAAGCTGAAAGTCTGAAAGTTAAATTTCACATATGCATGAAAGTGTATACTTGTCTTTCTCAGATGGACTCGTTTTGCTTAGCATAATACATTCTAGTTAAAGCTAAATAGCTACAAATGGCTAGACTCCATGCATTTTGATGTCTAAGTGATATTCTTATCAAGATAAAAAGCTTTTGCACAGTGAAGGAAACAATCAAAAGAACTAAACCTGCCTATGGAATGGGAGAAGATATTTGAAAATGGCATATGATAAAGTGTTAGTATCCAAAATCTAGAAACAACATATCAAACTCAACACCCAAAAAACCAAACAGCCCACTTATGAACTGGGAAAAGACATGAATAGACACTTTTCCAAAGAAGACTTCTACACAGCCAACAGACACGTGGAAAGATGGTCAACATCACTCATCATTAGGGAATGCAAAGCAAAACCATGATGCCATACCACCTCACACCTGTTAGAATGGGTAACATTAACAACACATGAAACACCAGTTGTTGGTGAGGTTATGGAGAAAGGGGAGCACTCTTGCACTTCTGGCTGAAATGCAAACTAGTGCAGTGCCTATGTTATGATTTTTTTAAGGAAAATGTGAGAGAGCACTCCTTCTATGCTTACTAGTTCTCATTTCTGTGTACTATTTACGGCACTGTCATCACGTGAAGTTTATGCCCTGTGATGAGTAAGCAAATTGGAAAACAACATAAATGGATATTTAAGGATACGGACCAGGGTTTCCCTGTTAAAATGAAACAAACAAACAAACAAACCAACAAACCAACAGCTAACCAAACCAAATATCCAAATTCACATTGTGATTCCACTCTGTGAAATAATGGTCATATGTAGAAAAATAGTACAGGCTGCGATTGTCTTTGAATACCAGGATTTTTATTTCCTTCACTACCCTGATTTTGTCTTTCCCAATAACACAGAAAGCTGGTGCCAAATGTAACCTGGTTTGGTTAAGCTGGTCCCTAATCAAAGAAAGGAAAGATGACACAATGCAGGTTTCCAAAGAGAATGATTTGATTTCCACAGGATTACAGAAGCCCTTAAAAAAATAAAGAGGCCTAGAAGATTTCTGCCAAAGTGCTATAAATTGGTGAGACAAATTGCCAGACATATACCTGGTCCACTCCAGTTTATTTCTTTGGTCTATGAATGAACACACAAGGGAAATTATAACACACCTTTTGTTCAATATAAAAATACACTTCCAAAAGCTCTAATGAATTACTTTTACAAAACCTATGTACCAAATTTTCCTTTTGGAAGAAGTTTCCTTTGAATTTCAGGTCTCTTAAATGCTCCTTTGCTGTTACCCACCATCCCTGCTAACCACATGGACCCCCATTTTCACTTCTGTATTCCTCATTAGAAGTGATCTCCACGTGGGCATAGATCATGTTTTGCCATGGTCACTAATAAAGATATAGTGCTGGGCACAGAGAAAGGATGGGTGGTGGTTCAAGGAATTCATACAGACGAACCTGTATTTGAGGTGGATCAAGAATGTCACAAGTACAGGCCCAGGATGGCATGCACAGAGTATTTCCCACTGATATTCATTGTTAAGCCTCCTTTATCTTTAAAAGATTTTAATCCTAATTTTTCTTCAATGCCTGAAAAACTACTGCTAAGTATTTCTGAATGCAAGGTAGCAGGAGGAGGGCTACATGAGGAGCAATCTCTGTGCTCTGTGCCTTGGAGGACCTTGTAGCTTCCTTTAAGGTAGCTATTAACCCACTGCAGGCATGGCAAGAGTGCCTTAAGTCAGTTGTATGTAATTCACCTAGTAAACAATTGGATAGGTCCTCACTTAATTTTTCCTTTTTTTACACTGTATCTTATTTTTTGTTTCTTTAATTCCAGTTCGTTAATATGCAGAGTTATATTACTTGCAGGTATACAATTCCATGTATCACCCTGTGCTCTTTATGACACGTACATCTCTCAATTCTCATCACCTATTTAACCAACCATGCTCCCATCCACCTCCCATCGGATACTATCTCATTGTACTCTCTTAAGAGTCTGTTTCCTGAGAGGGAAAGAAGATGGCGGTGTAGGAGGACGCTGGGCTCACCGCACGTCCTGCTGATCACTTCGATTCCACCTACACCTGCCTAAATAACCCAGAAAACCACCAGAAGACTAGCAGAATGGAGTCTCTGGAGCCAGGCGCAGACTAGAGGCCCCCTGAAGAGGGTAGGAAGGGCTGCGAGGCGGGTGCGCGCTCCACGGACTGGTGGGAGGGAGCCGGGGCGGAGGGGCAGCCTGCCGGCCAAGCAGAGCCCCCGAGTCTGGCTGGCAAAAGCGGAGGGGCCGGACGAAGTGTGTTCCGACAGCAAGCATGACTTAGCATCTGGGAGGTCATAAGTTAACAGCTCTGCTCAGAAATTGGGAAGGCTGGAGGACAAAGGGAGGGAGAGTTGCTGAGCCCCGCGACAACAGAGCTCAGTTTGACGGGGAACAAAGGCGCTCGCCAGCGCCATCTCCCCCGCCCATCCCCCAGCCAAAATCCCAAAGGGAACCATTTCCTGCCAGGGAACTTGCTCCCTCAGCGCAAACACCCAACGCTGTGCTTCTGCAGAGCCAAACCTCCAGCAGCAGATCTGACTCCCTCCCGCTGCCACAGGGCCCCTCCTGAAGTGGATCACCTAAGGAGAAGCAAGCTAAGCCTGCCCCTCCTGCCCCCGTGCACCTTGCCTACCCACCCCAGCTCATACGCCAGATCCCCAGCACCACAAGCCTGGCAGTGTGCAAGTACCCCAGACGGGCCACGCCACCCCACAGTGAATCCTGCACCTAGGAGAGGGGAAGAGAAGGCACACACCAGTCTGACTGGGGCCCCAGTGGTGGGCTGGGGGCAGACATCAGGTCTGACTGCGGCCCCGCCCACCAACTCCAGTTATACACCACAGCACAGGGGAAGTGCCCTGCAGGTCCGCACCACTCCAGGGACTATCCAAAATGACCAAACGGAAGAATTGCCCCTCAGAAGAATCTCCAGGAAATAACAGCTAATGAACTGATCAAAAAGGATTTAAATAATATAACGGACAGTGAATTTAGAATAATAGTCATAAAATTAATCGCTGGGCTTGAAAACAGTATAGAGGACAGCAGAGAATCTCTTGCTACAGAGATCAAGGGACTAAAGAACAGTCAGGAGGAGCTGAAAAACACTTTAAACGAAATGCAAACCAAAATGGAAACCACGACGGCTCGGCTTGAAGAGGCAGAGGAGAGAATAGGTGAACTAGAAGATAAAGTTATGGAAAAAGAGGAAGCTGAGAAAAAGAGAGATAAAAAAATGCAGGAGTATGAGGTATGAGGGGAAAATTAGAGAACTAAGTGAGACACTAAAAAGAAATAATATACGCATAATTGGTATCCCAGAGGAGGAAGAGAGAGGGAAAGGTGCTGAAGGGGTACTTGAAGAAATTATAGCTGAGAACTTCCCTGAACTGGGGAAGGAAAAAGGCATTGAAATCCAAGAAGCACACAGAACTCCCTTCAGACGTAACTTGAATCGATCTTCTGCACGACATATCATAGTGAAACTGGCAAAATACAAGGATAAAGAGAAAATTCTGAAAGCAGCAAGGGATAAACGTGCCCTCACATATAAAGGGAGACCTATAAGACTCGTGACTGATCTCTCTTTTGAAACTTGGCAGGCCAGAAAGAATTGGGCACGAGATCTTCAGTGTGCTGAACAGAAAAAATATGCAGCCGAAAATCCTTTATCCAGCAAGTCTGTCATTTAGACTAGAAGGAGAGATCAAGGTCTTCCCAAACAAAAACTGAAGGAATTTGTCACCACTAAACCAGCCCTACAAGAAATCCTAAGGGGGATCCTGTGAGACAAAGTACCAGAGACATCACTACAAGCATAAAACATACAGACATCACAGTGACTCTAAACCCATATCTTTCTATAATAACACTGAATGTAAATGGATTACATGCGCCAACCAAAAGACATAGGGTATCAGAATGGATAAAAAACAAGACCCATCTATTTGCTGTCTACAAGAGACTCATTTTAGATGCGAGGACACCTTTAGATTGAGA
This sequence comes from Panthera pardus, assembly GCF_024362965.1. Lineage (NCBI taxonomy): Eukaryota > Metazoa > Chordata > Mammalia > Carnivora > Felidae > Panthera > Panthera pardus. The sequence continues at coordinate 5,488 of NW_026526989.1, read as the reverse complement.
GTGAGGCGATGGAGAACTATCTATCATGCTACTGGAAGCCAAAAGAAAGCTGGAGTAGCCATACTTATATCAGACCAACTAGACTTTAAATGAAAGGCTGTAACAAGAGATGAAGAAGGGCATTATATACTAATTACAGGGTCTATCCATCAGGAAGAGCTAACAACTATAAATGTCTATGCGCTGAATACCGGAGCCCCCAAATATATAAAACAATTACTCATAAACATAAGCAACCTTATTGATAAGAATGTGGTAATTGCAGGGGACTTTAACACCCCACTTACAGAAAAGGATAGATCATCTAGACACACGGTCAATAAAGGAACAAGGGCCCTGAATGCTACATTGGATCAGATGGACTTGACAGATATATTTAGAACTCTGCATCCCAAAGCAACAGAATATACTTTCTACTCGAGTGCACATGGAACATTCTCCAAGATAGATCATATACTGGGTCACAAAACAGCCCTTCATCAGTTCACAAGAATTGAAATTATACCATGCAAACTTTCAGACCGCAATGCTATGAAGCTTGAAATCAACCACAGGAAAAAGTCTGGAAAACCTCCAAAAGCATGGAGGTTAAAGATCACCCTACTAAAGAATGAGTGGGTCAACCGGGCAATTAGAGAAGAAATTTAAAAATAGATGTGGAAACAAATGAAAATGAAAATACAACCATCCAAATGCTTTGGGATTCAGCGAAGGCAGTCCTGAGAGGAAAATACATCGCAATCCAGGCCTATCTCAAGAAACAAGAAAAATCCCAAATACAGAATCTAACAGCACACCTAAAGGAAATAGAAGCAGAACAGCAAAGGCAGCCTAAACCCAGCAGAAGAGAAATAAGAACGATCATAGCACAAATAAACAATATAGAATCTAAATAAACGGTAGAGCAGATCAACGAAACCAAGAGTTGGTTTTTTTGAAAAAATAAACAAAATCGAAAAAACTCTAGCCAGGCTTCTCAAAAAGAAAAGGGAGATGACCCAAATAGATAAAATCATGAATGAAAATGGAATGATTACAACCAATCCCTCAGAGATACAAGCAATTATCGGGGGAATACTATGAAAAATTGTATGCCAACGAACTGGACAACCTGGAAGAAATGGACAAATTCCTAAACACCCACACTCTTCCAACACTCAATCAGGAGGAAATAGAAAGCTTGAACAGACCCATCACCGGCGAAGAAATTGAATCGGTTATCAAAAATCTCCCAACAAATAAGAGTCCAGGACCAGATGGCTTCCCAGGGGAGTTCTACCAGACGTTTAAAGCAGAGATAATATCTATACTTTTCAAGCTATTCCAAGAAATAGAAAGGGAAGGAAAACTTCCAGACTCATTCCATGAAGCCAGTATTACTTTGATTCCTAAACCAGACAGAGACGCAGTAAAAAAAGAGAACTACAGGCCAATATTCCTGAGGAATATAGATGCAAAAATTCTCAATAAGATACTAGCAAATAGAATTCAACAGCATATAAAAAGAATTATTCACCATGATCAACTGGGGATTCATTCCTGGGATGCAGGGCTGGTTCAACATTCGCAAATCAATCAACGTGATACATCACATCAATAAAAGAAAAGATAAGAACCATATGATCCTGTCAATCGATGCAGAAAAGGCCTTTGACAAAATCCAGCACCCTTTCTTTTCTTTTTTTTTTTTTCAACGTTTATTTATTTTTGAGACAGAGACAGAGCATGAACAAGGGAGGGTCAGAGAGAGAGCAGGAGGCACGGAATCTGAAACAGGCTCCAGGCTCTGAGCTGTTAGCACAGAGCCCGACGCGGGGCTTGAACTCACGAACCGCGAGATCGTGACCTGAGCCGAAGTCGGCCGCTTAACCGACTGAGCCACCCAGGCGCCTCCCAGCACCTTTTCTTAATAAAAACCCTTGAGAAAGTCGGGATAGAAGGAACATACTTGAAGATCATAAAAGCCATTTATGAAAAGCCCACAGCTAACATCATCCTCAATGGGGAAAAACTGAGAGCTTTTTCCCTGAGATCAGGAACACGACAGGGATGCCCACTCTCACCAGTGTTGTTTAACATAGTGTTGGAAGTTCTAGCATCAGCAATCAGACAACAAAAGGAAATCAAAGGTATCAAAATTGGCAAAGATGAAGTCAAGCTTTCGCTTGTTTCAGATGACATATTATACATGGAAAATCCAATAGACTCCACCAAAAGTCTGCTAGAACTGATACATGAATTCAGCAAAGTTGCAGGATACAAAATCAATGTACAAAAATCAGTTGCATCCTTATACACTAACATTGAAGCAACAGAAAGACAAATAAAGAAACTGATCCCATTCACAATTGCACCAAGAAGCATAAAATACCTACAAATAAATCTACGCAAAGATGTAAAAGATCTGTATGCTGAAAACTATAGAAAGCTTATGAAGGTAATTGAAGAAGATATAAAGAAATGGAAAGACATTCCCTGCTCATGGATTGGAAGAATCAATATTGTCAAAATGTCAATATTACCCAAAGCTATGTACACATTCAAAGCAATCCCAATCAAAATTGCACCAGCATTCTTCTCGAAACTAGAACAGGCAATCCTAAAATTCATATGGGACCACAAAAGGCCCGAATAGCCAAAGTCATTTTGAAGAAGAAGACCAAAGCAGGAGACATCACAATCCCAGACTTTCGCCTCTACTACAAAGCTGTAATCATCCAGACCGCATGGTGTTGGCACAAAAAGAGACACATAGACCAATGGAATAGAATAGAAACCCCAGAACTAGACCCACAAACGTATGGCCAACTAATCTTTGACAAAGCAGGAAAGAACATCCAGTGGATAAAAGACAGTCTCTTTTACAAATGGTGCTGGGAGAACTTGACAGCAACAGGCAGAAGGTTGAAAATAGGCCATTTTCTCACACCATTCACAAAAATAAACTCAAAGTGGATAAAGGACCTGAATGTGAGACAGGAAACCATCCAAACCCTAGAGGAGAAAGCAGGAAAAGACCTCTCTGACCTCAGCCGTAGCAATCTCTTACTCGACACATCCCCAAAGGCAAGGAATTAAAAGCAAAAGTGAATCACTGGCACCTTATGAAGATAAAAAGCTTCTGCACAGCAAAGGAAACAACCAACAAAACTAAAAGGCAACCAACGGAACGGGAAAAGATCTTCGCAAATGCCATTTCGGACAAAGGGCTAGTATCCAAAATCTATAAAGAGCTCACCAAACTCCACCCCCGAAAAACAAATAACCCAGTGAAGATTTGGGCAGAAAACATGAATAGACACTTCTCTAAAGAAGACATCCAGATGGCCAACAGGCACACGAAAAGATGCTCACCGTCGCTCCTTATCAGAAAATACAAATCCAAACCACACTCAGATATCACCTCACGCCAGTCAGAGTGGCCAAAATGAACAAATCAGGAGACGGTAGATGCTGGAGAAGATGTGGAGAAACGGAAACCCTCTTGCACTGTTGGGGGGAATGCAAATTGGTGCAGCTGCTCTGGAAAGCAGTGTGGAGGTTCCTCAGAAAATTAAAAATAGACCTACCCTATGACCCAGCAATAGCACTGCTAGGAATTTACCCAAGGGATACAGGAGTACTGATGCATAGGGGCACTTGTACCCCAATGTTTATAGCAGCACTCTCAACAATAGCCAAATTATGGAAAGAGCCGAAATGTCCATCAACTGATGAATGGATCAAGAAAGGGTGGTTTATATACACAATGGAGTACTACATGGCAATGAGAAAGAACGAAATATGTCTCTTTGTAGCAACATGGATGGGACTGGAGGGGTGTGATGCTAAGTGAAATAAGCCATAAAGAGAAAGACAGATACCATATATTTTCACTCTTATGCGGATCCTGAGAAACTTAACAGAAACCCATGGGGGAGGGGAAGGAAAAAAACAAAAGAGGTTAGAGTGGGAAGGAGCCAAAGCATAAGAGACTGTTAAAAACTGAGAAAAAAACTGAGGGTTGATGGGGGGTGGGAGGGAGGGTAGGGTGGGCGATGGGTATTGAGGAGGGCACCTTTTGGGATGAGCACTGGGGTGTTGTAGGAAAACCAATTTGACAATATTTCATATATTGAAAAAATTTAAAAAGATAATGTTAAATTAAAAAAAAATAAATGAACTTAAAAAAAAAGAGTCTGCTTCCTGATTGTCTATACTCTCTCTCTCTCTCTCTCTCTTATTTTTTCCCTTTGCTTGTTTGTTTCTTAAACCCATGTATGAGTAGAATTATATGGTATTTGTCTTTTTTTGACTGGTATATTTCACTTAGAATCATACTCTCTAGCTCCATCCAGGTCCTTGCAAAAGGAAAGATTGCATTCCTTCTTATGGCTGAATAGTATTCCATCATATGTATGTCACATCCTCTTTATCCATCCATTCATCCATTTATGGATACTTGGGCTGCTTCCATATCTTGGTTATTGTAAACAATGCTGCTATAAACACACTGGTTCATGTGTGCATTAAAAAATTTAAGGTTTATTTATTTTTGAAAGAGAGAGATAGAGTGAGAGAGCAGGTGAGGGGCAGAGAGAGAGGGAGACACAGAATCTGAAGCAGGCTCCAGGCTCTGAGCTGTCAGAACAGAGCCTGACGCGGGGCTTGAATTCACACACCATGAGATCATGACCTGGGGGGAAGTTGGGCGCTTCACTTACTGAGCTGCCCAGGAGCGCCAATGTGCATGCATCCTCTTGAATTTGTGTTCTTTTATTCCTTGGATAAATACCCAGTTGTGCTATGCTGGATCATGAGGTAATTGTATTTTTAACTTTTAGAGGAAACTCCACATAGTTTTACACGGTGGCCTCACCACTTTGCATTTCCAAGAACAGTTTCCTTTTCTCCACATCCTTGCCAACACTTATTGCTTCTTGTATTTTTGATTTTTGCCATTCTGACAGGTGTGAGGTAGTTTCTCATTGTGGTTTTGTTTTGCATTTCCTTGATGGTAAGTGATGATAAGCATTTTTCCTGTGTCTCTTACCATCTGTATGTCTTCTTTGGAGAAATGTCTGTTCATGTTTTCTTTCCAGTTTTTAATTTGATTAATTGTTGCTTGGGCCTTATGATATATCAGATATTAGCTCTTTATTAGATAGGTCATTTGCAAATATCTTCTCCCATTCCATAAGTTGCTTTTTACTCTTCACTTTTTACTTCACTGTGCAGAAGCTTTTTACTCGATAGAGTCCCAAGATTTATTTTTGCTTTAGTTTCTCTGGCCTCAGGGGACATATATTGAAAGAAGTTTTCATGGCTGATGTCAAAGAAGTTACTACCTGTGCTGTGTTCTAGGATTTTTATGGCTTTGGGTCTCACATTTAGGTCCTTAATCTATGTTTTGTTTCTTTAAGTGTATGGTGTAAGGAAGTGGTTTACATTCATTCTTTTGCATGATACTGTGCACTTTTCCCAACACCCTTCTTCGAAGAGACTGTCT
>NW_026526988.1:0-100561 GCF_024362965.1 Panthera pardus | reverse complement strand
TAGTAATGGTATCAAACACATATGGCACCGACTATGTACAAAACTTAAGCCTCCTACAATGCTAAAAATTATTGTCCCTACTGCCATACTCATACCGATAACATGACTATCAAAACCCAACATACTCTGAATTAACTCAACTACCTATAGCCTTCTGATCAGCCTTATTAGCCTCTCCTATTTAAATCAACTAGGCGACAACAGCCTAAATCTCTCATTACTATTTTTCTCAGACTCACTCTCTGCACCTCTACTAGTATTAACAACATGACTCCTACCACTGATGCTCATGGCTAGTCAATCACACCTGTCAAAAGAGACCTTAGCCCGAAAAAAAACTATACATCACAATACTTATTATCTTACAACTTCTCTTAATTATAACATTCACCGCCACAGAACTAATTATATTCTACATTCTATTTGAAGCCACATTAATCCCCACCCTCATTATTATCACTCGATGGGGTAATCAAACGGAGCGACTAAACGCTGGCCTATACTTTCTATTCTACACCTTGGTAGGCTCACTACCCCTCCTAGTCGCACTACTATACATCCAAAACACAACAGGGACCTTAAATTTCCTAATCATTCAATCATTCAACCACCTTCCTATGAATCCGAGCATCTTACCCACGATTCCGATATGACCAATTAATACACCTCTTATGAAATAGCTTTCTACCCCTTACCCTAGCCCTATGTATATGACACGTCTCCCTACCCATCAGTACAGCAAGCATTCCACCTCAAACATAAGAAATATGTCTGACAAAAGAGTTACTTTGATAGAGTAAAACTTAGAGGTTTATTTCTAGAATTATAGGAATCGAACCTAATCCTAAGAATCCAAAAATCTTCGTGCTACCAATATTACACCACATTCTAAAGTAAGGTCAGCTAAATAAGCTATCGGGCCCATACCCCGAAAATGTTGGTTTATACCCTTCCCATACTAATCAAACCCCCTATTTTTATTATCATTATATCAACCGTTATTTCAGGAACTATAATCGTAATAACAGCCTCCCATTGACTTATAGTCTGAATCGGCCTCGAAATAAACCTATTAGCCATTATTCCCATCCTCATAAAAAAATATAATCCACGAGCCATAGAAGCAGCCACAAAATATTTCCTGACACAAGCAACTGCTTCAGTACTCCTAATAATAGGAATCATCATCAACCTACTGCATTCAGGACAATGAACTGTATCAAAAGATCTCAACCCCATAGCATCTATCATAATAACAACCGCCTTAGCAATAAAACTAGGACTAGCCCCATTCCACTTCTGAGTGCCCGAAGTTACACAAGGAATCTCCATATCCTCAGGCCTAATCCTACTCACATGACAAAAAATTGCTCCACTATCAATCCTATACCAAATCTCACCCACCATCAATCCCAACCTACTCCTAACAATAGCCATCGTATCAGTTATAGTCGGAGGCTGAGGAGGACTTAACCAAACCCAACTACGAAAAATTATAGCATATTCCTCAATTGCCCACATAGGCTGAATAGCAGCCATCATAATATATAGCCCCACAATAATAATTTTAAACCTGACCATCTACATCATCATAACACTAACCACCTTCATATTATTCATACACAACTCCACCACCACAACATCATCCCTATCACAAACATGAAACAAAACACCCCTAATCACCTCATTTATCCTAGTACTAATAATGTCTCTAGGCGGCCTTCCTCCACTCTCCGGCTTCATCCCAAAATGAATAATCATTCCGGGACTAACTAAAAACGAAATAATTATAATGCCCACACTACTAGCTATAACAGCACTACTTAACCTGTACTTCTACATACGACTAACGTATACCACTGCACTGACTATATTCCCCTCAAACAACTGTATAAAAATAAAATGACGATTCGAGTGCACAGAAAAAACAATCCTTTTACCCCCCCCCCTCCCTTAATTGTAATATCCACCATGCTACTTACCACTCGCACCAATACTATCCATCCTAGATTAGAAGTTTAGGTTAAATTAGACCAAGAGCCTTCAAAGCTCTAAGTAAGCCCTAACAGACTTAACTTCTGCATACCAATTAATCCTAAGGACTGCAAGAATCTATCTTACATCAATTGATTGCAAATCAAACACTTTAATTAAGCTAAGCCCTTACTAGATTGGTGGGCCCCAACCCCACGAAATTTTAGTTAACAGCTAAATACCCTAGTCCACTGGCTTCAATCTACTTCTCCCGCCGTCTAGAAAAAAAAGGCGGGAGAAGCCCCGGCAGCGTCAAGCTGCTTCTTTGAATTTGCAATTCAATATGACATTCACTGCAGGACTTGGTAAAAAGAGGACTGAACCTCTGTCTTTAGATTTACAGTCTAATGCTTACTCAGCCATTTTACCTATGTTCATAAACCGCTGACTATTTTCAACCAATCACAAAGATATTGGAACTCTTTACCTTCTATTTGGCGCCTGGGCCGGTATGGTAGGGACCGCTCTCAGTCTCTTCATCCGAGCCGAACTGGGTCAACCTGGCACGCTACTAGGGGACGACCAAATTTATAATGTAGTCGTCACCGCCCATGCCTTTGTAATAATCTTCTTTATAGTAATGCCTATTATGATTGGAGGATTCGGAAACTGATTGGTTCCACTAATAATTGGAGCCCCCGATATAGCATTCCCTCGAATGAATAATATGAGCTTCTGACTCCTTCCCCCGTCTTTCCTACTTTTGCTCGCATCATCTATGGTAGAGGCTGGAGCAGGGACTGGATGGACAGTACACCCACCTCTAGCCGGCAACCTAGCTCATGCAGGAGCATCCGTAGATCTAACTATTTTTTCACTACACCTAGCAGGTGTCCCCTCAATCTTAGGTGCTATTAATTTTATTACTACTATTATTAATATAAAACCCCCTGCTCTATCCCAATATCAAACACCCCTATTTGTCTGATCGGTCTTAATCACTGCTGTATTGCTACTTCTATCACTACCAGTTTTAGCAGCAGGCATCACTATACTACTGACAGATCGAAATCTGAACACCACATTTTTTGACCCCGCCGGAGGAGGGGATCCTATCTTATATCAACACCTATTCTGATTTTTCGGTCACCCAGAAGTCTACATTTTAATTTTACCCGGGTTTGGAATAATTTCACATATTGTTACCTACTACTCAGGTAAAAAAGAACCTTTTGGCTACATGGGAATAGTCTGAGCTATAACATCAATTGGCTTTCTGGGCTTTATCGTATGAGCCCATCCCATGTTTACTGTGGGGATAGATGTGGACACACGAGCATACTTTACATCAGCTACTATAATTATTGCTATTCCCACTGGGGTAAAAGTATTTAGCTGACTGGCCACTCTTCATGGAGGTAATATCAAATGGTCCCCTGCTATGCTATGAGCTCTGGGATTCGTTTTCCTATTCACCGTAGGAGGCTTAACAGGAATTGTACTAGCAAATTCCTCATTAGATATTGTTCTTCACGACACATACTACGTAGTAGCCCACTTCCACTATGTCTTGTCAATAGGAGCAGTATTTGCTCTCATAGGAGGCTTCGTCCATTGATTCCCCCTATTCTCAGGGTATACTCTCGATAACACTTGGGCAAAAATTCATTTTACGATTATGTTCGTAGGTGTCAATATAACGTTTTTCCCTCAGCATTTTCTAGGCCTGTCCGGAATGCCTCGACGTTATTCTGACTACCCAGACGCATATACAACTTGAAACACAATCTCCTCAATAGGCTCTTTTATTTCACTAACAGCAGTAATATTAATAGTTTGTATAGTGTGAGAAGCTTTTGCATCAAAGCGAGAAGTGGCCATAGTGGAACTAACCACAACTAATCTTGAATGGCTGCATGGATGTCCCCCTCCATATCACACATTTGAAGAGCCAACCTGTGTGCTGTTAAAATAAGAAAGGAAGGAATCGAACCTCCTTAGACTGGTTTCAAGCCAATACCATAACCATTATGTCTTTCTCAATCAAGAAGTATTAGTAAAACAATTACATAACTCTGTCAAGGTTAAATTATAGGTTTAAGCCCTATGTACTTCCATGGCATACCCCTTCCAACTAGGTTTTCAAGATGCTACATCCCCCATCATAGAAGAGCTCCTACACTTCCATGATCACACACTAATAATTGTATTCCTAATTAGCTCCCTAGTCCTTTATATCATCTCACTAATACTAACAACCAAACTCACGCACACAAGCACAATGGATGCCCAAGAAGTAGAAACCATCTGAACCATTTTACCAGCTATCATCTTAATTCTCATTGCCCTACCCTCCTTACGAATTCTCTATATAATAGACGAGATTAATAGCCCCTCTCTTACTGTAAAGACCATGGGACATCAATGGTATTGAAGCTATGAATACACTGACTCTGAAGACCTAAGCTTTGACTCCTGTATAATTCCCACTCAAGAGCCAAAGCCCGGAGAACTCCGACTATTAGAAGTTGATAACCGAGTAGCACTACCAATAGAAGTGACCATTCGCGTGTTAATCTCGTCAGAAGACGTACTACACTCATGAGCCGTCCCATCCCTGGGCCTAAAAACTGATGCTATTCCAGGCCGACTAAACCAAACAACCCTAATGGGTACACGACCTGGACTCTATTATGGTCAGTGCTCAGAGATCTGCGGCTCAAACCACAGTTTTATGCCCATTGTTCTTGAACTAGTCCCATTAGCATATTTTGAAAAATGATCTGCGTCTATACTGTAAATTCATTAAGAAGCTAAACTAGCGTTAACCTTTTAAGTTAAAAACTGGGAGTTTAAACCTCCCCTTAATGACATGCCACAGTTAGATACATCAACCTGATTCATCACTATTATTTCAAGAATTATAACACTATTTATTATATTTCAACTAAAAATCTCAAAACACCTGTATCCTTCAAGCCCGGAACCCAAATCTACAGCTGCACTAAAACAGCCTAACCCTTGAGAAAAAAAAAAAGGAACGAAAATCTATTCACCTCTTTCACTACCCCAACAATAATAGGATTGCCTGTTGTCGTATTAATTATGATGTTCCCCAGCATTCTATTCCCCTCACCTAACCGACTAATTAATAACCGTTTAGTCTCACTTCAACAGTGATTAGTACAACTAACTTCAAAACAAATACTAGCCATTCACAATCACAAAGGACAAACTTGGGCCCTAATACTCATAGCTCTCATTTTATTTATTGGATCAACAAACCTGTTAGGTCTACTGCCTCACTCATTTACTCCAACTACCCAATTATCAATAAACTTAGGAATAGCTATTCCCCTATGAGCCGGTACCGTAATCACCGGGTTTCGCCACAAAACTAAAGCGTCCCTGGCCCACTTTTCTACCACAAGGAACACCAATCCCCCTGATCCCTATGCTTGTAATTATTGAAACCATTAGCCTTTTTATCCAGCCCGTGGCTCTGGCCGTACGACTTACAGCTAACATTACTGCAGGCCACCTATTCATACACTTAATTGGAGGAGCTGCTCTGGCCCTAACAAACATTAGTACCTCTGTTGCTTTAATTACCTTTATTATCCTCATCCTACTGACAATCCTTGAATTTGCTGTGGCTCTAATCCAAGCCTACGTCTTTACCCTACTTGTAAGCCTGTATCTACATGACAATACTTAATGACCCATCAAACCCACGCATACCATATGGTTAACCCCAGTCCATGGCCACTTACGGGAGCCCTTTCAGCCCTACTGATAACTTCAGGTCTGGCCATATGATTTCACTACAACTCAATACTATTATTGACCCTAGGTATAACCACTAACCTACTGACTATATATCAATGGTGACGAGACATTATTCGGGAAAGCACATTCCAAGGTCACCACACACCCATCGTTCAAAAAGGTCTCCGTTATGGAATAATTCTCTTTATCACCTCAGACGTATTCTTCTTCGCAGGCTTTGTCTGGGCCTTCTACCACTCAAGTCTAGCCCCAACTCCTGAATTGGGAGGATGCTGACCACCAACAGGTATTATTCCCCTAAACCCCCTAGAAGTCCCACTACTCAATACCTCCGTACTTCTAGCTTCCGGAGTGTCAGTCACCTGAGCTCACCACAGCTTAATAGAAGGGAATCGAAAACACATACTCCAAGCACTATTTATTACAATCTCCCTAGGAGTCTACTTCACCCTCCTCCAAGCCTCCGAATACTATGAAACATCATTCACAATCTCAGACGGAGTCTACGGATCCACCTTCTTCATGGCTACAGGATTCCACGGACTACACGTAATTATCGGCTCTACCTTCCTAATTGTATGCTTCTTGCGCCAACTAAAAGATCACTTCACATCGAGCCACCACTTTGGATTTGAAGCCGCTTGCTTGAGATTGACATTTCGTAGACGTGGTTTGACTATTCCTATACGTTTCTATTTATTGATGAGGATCCTATTCCTTTAGTATTAACAAGTACAGTTGACTTCCAATCAACCAGTTTCGGTATAATCCGAAAGGGAATAACAAACGTAATACTCGCCCTGCTCACCAATACACTTCTACCCACACTACTTGCACTCATCGCATTCTGACTACCCCAACTAAATATCTATGCAGAAAAAGCAAGTCCTTATGAATGTGGATTTGACCCCATAGGATCCGCCCGCCTGCCTTTCTCTATAAAATTTTTCTTAGTAGCGATTACATTCTTGCTATTTGACCTAGAAATTGCACTACTACGCCCTCTTCCTTGGGCCTCACAAACAAACAAATTATCAACCATACTTACCATAGCTCTTCTACTAATCTCTCTATTAGCCGCAAGCCTAGCCTACGAATGAACCCAAAAAGGACTAGAGTGAACTGAATATGATAATTAGTTTAAACTAAAACAAATGATTTCGACTCATTAGATTGTAGCTTACCCTATAATTATCAGATGTCCATAGTCTATATTAATATCTTCCTGGCTTTCCTCATGTCACTTATAGGACTACTGATGTACCGATCCCACCTAATATCTTCCCTCCTAGGTCTAGAAGGCATAATACTATCCCTATTTATCATGATAACCGTGGCAATTCTAAATAATCACTTCACACTAGCTAGCATGACTCCTATCATCCTGCTCGTATTTGCAGCCTGCGAGGCGGCACTGGGCTTATCCCTACTAGTAATGGTATCAAACACATATGGCACCGACTATGTACAAAACTTAAGCCTCCTACAATGCTAAAAATTATTGTCCCTACTGCCATACTCATACCGATAACATGACTATCAAAACCCAACATACTCTGAATTAACTCAACTACCTATAGCCTTCTGATCAGCCTTATTAGCCTCTCCTATTTAAATCAACTAGGCGACAACAGCCTAAATCTCTCATTACTATTTTTCTCAGACTCACTCTCTGCACCTCTACTAGTATTAACAACATGACTCCTACCACTGATGCTCATGGCTAGTCAATCACACCTGTCAAAAGAGACCTTAGCCCGAAAAAAAACTATACATCACAATACTTATTATCTTACAACTTCTCTTAATTATAACATTCACCGCCACAGAACTAATTATATTCTACATTCTATTTGAAGCCACATTAATCCCCACCCTCATTATTATCACTCGATGGGGTAATCAAACGGAGCGACTAAACGCTGGCCTATACTTTCTATTCTACACCTTGGTAGGCTCACTACCCCTCCTAGTCGCACTACTATACATCCAAAACACAACAGGGACCTTAAATTTCCTAATCATTCAATCATTCAACCACCTTCCTATGAATCCGAGCATCTTACCCACGATTCCGATATGACCAATTAATACACCTCTTATGAAATAGCTTTCTACCCCTTACCCTAGCCCTATGTATATGACACGTCTCCCTACCCATCAGTACAGCAAGCATTCCACCTCAAACATAAGAAATATGTCTGACAAAAGAGTTACTTTGATAGAGTAAAACTTAGAGGTTTATTTCTAGAATTATAGGAATCGAACCTAATCCTAAGAATCCAAAAATCTTCGTGCTACCAATATTACACCACATTCTAAAGTAAGGTCAGCTAAATAAGCTATCGGGCCCATACCCCGAAAATGTTGGTTTATACCCTTCCCATACTAATCAAACCCCCTATTTTTATTATCATTATATCAACCGTTATTTCAGGAACTATAATCGTAATAACAGCCTCCCATTGACTTATAGTCTGAATCGGCCTCGAAATAAACCTATTAGCCATTATTCCCATCCTCATAAAAAAATATAATCCACGAGCCATAGAAGCAGCCACAAAATATTTCCTGACACAAGCAACTGCTTCAGTACTCCTAATAATAGGAATCATCATCAACCTACTGCATTCAGGACAATGAACTGTATCAAAAGATCTCAACCCCATAGCATCTATCATAATAACAACCGCCTTAGCAATAAAACTAGGACTAGCCCCATTCCACTTCTGAGTGCCCGAAGTTACACAAGGAATCTCCATATCCTCAGGCCTAATCCTACTCACATGACAAAAAATTGCTCCACTATCAATCCTATACCAAATCTCACCCACCATCAATCCCAACCTACTCCTAACAATAGCCATCGTATCAGTTATAGTCGGAGGCTGAGGAGGACTTAACCAAACCCAACTACGAAAAATTATAGCATATTCCTCAATTGCCCACATAGGCTGAATAGCAGCCATCATAATATATAGCCCCACAATAATAATTTTAAACCTGACCATCTACATCATCATAACACTAACCACCTTCATATTATTCATACACAACTCCACCACCACAACATCATCCCTATCACAAACATGAAACAAAACACCCCTAATCACCTCATTTATCCTAGTACTAATAATGTCTCTAGGCGGCCTTCCTCCACTCTCCGGCTTCATCCCAAAATGAATAATCATTCCGGGACTAACTAAAAACGAAATAATTATAATGCCCACACTACTAGCTATAACAGCACTACTTAACCTGTACTTCTACATACGACTAACGTATACCACTGCACTGACTATATTCCCCTCAAACAACTGTATAAAAATAAAATGACGATTCGAGTGCACAGAAAAAACAATCCTTTTACCCCCCCCCCTCCCTTAATTGTAATATCCACCATGCTACTTACCACTCGCACCAATACTATCCATCCTAGATTAGAAGTTTAGGTTAAATTAGACCAAGAGCCTTCAGAGCTCTAAGTAAGCCCTAACAGACTTAACTTCTGCATACCAATTAATCCTAAGGACTGCAAGAATCTATCTTACATCAATTGATTGCAAATCAAACACTTTAATTAAGCTAAGCCCTTACTAGATTGGTGGGCCCCAACCCCACGAAATTTTAGTTAACAGCTAAATACCCTAGTCCACTGGCTTCAATCTACTTCTCCCGCCGTCTAGAAAAAAAAGGCGGGAGAAGCCCCGGCAGCGTCAAGCTGCTTCTTTGAATTTGCAATTCAATATGACATTCACTGCAGGACTTGGTAAAAAGAGGACTGAACCTCTGTCTTTAGATTTACAGTCTAATGCTTACTCAGCCATTTTACCTATGTTCATAAACCGCTGACTATTTTCAACCAATCACAAAGATATTGGAACTCTTTACCTTCTATTTGGCGCCTGGGCCGGTATGGTAGGGACCGCTCTCAGTCTCTTCATCCGAGCCGAACTGGGTCAACCTGGCACGCTACTAGGGGACGACCAAATTTATAATGTAGTCGTCACCGCCCATGCCTTTGTAATAATCTTCTTTATAGTAATGCCTATTATGATTGGAGGATTCGGAAACTGATTGGTTCCACTAATAATTGGAGCCCCCGATATAGCATTCCCTCGAATGAATAATATGAGCTTCTGACTCCTTCCCCCGTCTTTCCTACTTTTGCTCGCATCATCTATGGTAGAGGCTGGAGCAGGGACTGGATGGACAGTACACCCACCTCTAGCCGGCAACCTAGCTCATGCAGGAGCATCCGTAGATCTAACTATTTTTTCACTACACCTAGCAGGTGTCCCCTCAATCTTAGGTGCTATTAATTTTATTACTACTATTATTAATATAAAACCCCCTGCTCTATCCCAATATCAAACACCCCTATTTGTCTGATCGGTCTTAATCACTGCTGTATTGCTACTTCTATCACTACCAGTTTTAGCAGCAGGCATCACTATACTACTGACAGATCGAAATCTGAACACCACATTTTTTGACCCCGCCGGAGGAGGGGATCCTATCTTATATCAACACCTATTCTGATTTTTCGGTCACCCAGAAGTCTACATTTTAATTTTACCCGGGTTTGGAATAATTTCACATATTGTTACCTACTACTCAGGTAAAAAAGAACCTTTTGGCTACATGGGAATAGTCTGAGCTATAACAT
Source organism: Panthera pardus (assembly GCF_024362965.1). NCBI lineage: Eukaryota > Metazoa > Chordata > Mammalia > Carnivora > Felidae > Panthera > Panthera pardus. Next base: position 90,129 of record NW_026526988.1, on the reverse strand, counting down.
CAATTGGCTTTCTGGGCTTTATCGTATGAGCCCATCCCATGTTTACTGTGGGGATAGATGTGGACACACGAGCATACTTTACATCAGCTACTATAATTATTGCTATTCCCACTGGGGTAAAAGTATTTAGCTGACTGGCCACTCTTCATGGAGGTAATATCAAATGGTCCCCTGCTATGCTATGAGCTCTGGGATTCGTTTTCCTATTCACCGTAGGAGGCTTAACAGGAATTGTACTAGCAAATTCCTCATTAGATATTGTTCTTCACGACACATACTACGTAGTAGCCCACTTCCACTATGTCTTGTCAATAGGAGCAGTATTTGCTCTCATAGGAGGCTTCGTCCATTGATTCCCCCTATTCTCAGGGTATACTCTCGATAACACTTGGGCAAAAATTCATTTTACGATTATGTTCGTAGGTGTCAATATAACGTTTTTCCCTCAGCATTTTCTAGGCCTGTCCGGAATGCCTCGACGTTATTCTGACTACCCAGACGCATATACAACTTGAAACACAATCTCCTCAATAGGCTCTTTTATTTCACTAACAGCAGTAATATTAATAGTTTGTATAGTGTGAGAAGCTTTTGCATCAAAGCGAGAAGTGGCCATAGTGGAACTAACCACAACTAATCTTGAATGGCTGCATGGATGTCCCCCTCCATATCACACATTTGAAGAGCCAACCTGTGTGCTGTTAAAATAAGAAAGGAAGGAATCGAACCTCCTTAGACTGGTTTCAAGCCAATACCATAACCATTATGTCTTTCTCAATCAAGAAGTATTAGTAAAACAATTACATAACTCTGTCAAGGTTAAATTATAGGTTTAAGCCCTATGTACTTCCATGGCATACCCCTTCCAACTAGGTTTTCAAGATGCTACATCCCCCATCATAGAAGAGCTCCTACACTTCCATGATCACACACTAATAATTGTATTCCTAATTAGCTCCCTAGTCCTTTATATCATCTCACTAATACTAACAACCAAACTCACGCACACAAGCACAATGGATGCCCAAGAAGTAGAAACCATCTGAACCATTTTACCAGCTATCATCTTAATTCTCATTGCCCTACCCTCCTTACGAATTCTCTATATAATAGACGAGATTAATAGCCCCTCTCTTACTGTAAAGACCATGGGACATCAATGGTATTGAAGCTATGAATACACTGACTCTGAAGACCTAAGCTTTGACTCCTGTATAATTCCCACTCAAGAGCCAAAGCCCGGAGAACTCCGACTATTAGAAGTTGATAACCGAGTAGCACTACCAATAGAAGTGACCATTCGCGTGTTAATCTCGTCAGAAGACGTACTACACTCATGAGCCGTCCCATCCCTGGGCCTAAAAACTGATGCTATTCCAGGCCGACTAAACCAAACAACCCTAATGGGTACACGACCTGGACTCTATTATGGTCAGTGCTCAGAGATCTGCGGCTCAAACCACAGTTTTATGCCCATTGTTCTTGAACTAGTCCCATTAGCATATTTTGAAAAATGATCTGCGTCTATACTGTAAATTCATTAAGAAGCTAAACTAGCGTTAACCTTTTAAGTTAAAAACTGGGAGTTTAAACCTCCCCTTAATGACATGCCACAGTTAGATACATCAACCTGATTCATCACTATTATTTCAAGAATTATAACACTATTTATTATATTTCAACTAAAAATCTCAAAACACCTGTATCCTTCAAGCCCGGAACCCAAATCTACAGCTGCACTAAAACAGCCTAACCCTTGAGAAAAAAAAAAAAGGAACGAAAATCTATTCACCTCTTTCACTACCCCAACAATAATAGGATTGCCTGTTGTCGTATTAATTATGATGTTCCCCAGCATTCTATTCCCCTCACCTAACCGACTAATTAATAACCGTTTAGTCTCACTTCAACAGTGATTAGTACAACTAACTTCAAAACAAATACTAGCCATTCACAATCACAAAGGACAAACTTGGGCCCTAATACTCATAGCTCTCATTTTATTTATTGGATCAACAAACCTGTTAGGTCTACTGCCTCACTCATTTACTCCAACTACCCAATTATCAATAAACTTAGGAATAGCTATTCCCCTATGAGCCGGTACCGTAATCACCGGGTTTCGCCACAAAACTAAAGCGTCCCTGGCCCACTTTTCTACCACAAGGAACACCAATCCCCCTGATCCCTATGCTTGTAATTATTGAAACCATTAGCCTTTTTATCCAGCCCGTGGCTCTGGCCGTACGACTTACAGCTAACATTACTGCAGGCCACCTATTCATACACTTAATTGGAGGAGCTGCTCTGGCCCTAACAAACATTAGTACCTCTGTTGCTTTAATTACCTTTATTATCCTCATCCTACTGACAATCCTTGAATTTGCTGTGGCTCTAATCCAAGCCTACGTCTTTACCCTACTTGTAAGCCTGTATCTACATGACAATACTTAATGACCCATCAAACCCACGCATACCATATGGTTAACCCCAGTCCATGGCCACTTACGGGAGCCCTTTCAGCCCTACTGATAACTTCAGGTCTGGCCATATGATTTCACTACAACTCAATACTATTATTGACCCTAGGTATAACCACTAACCTACTGACTATATATCAATGGTGACGAGACATTATTCGGGAAAGCACATTCCAAGGTCACCACACACCCATCGTTCAAAAAGGTCTCCGTTATGGAATAATTCTCTTTATCACCTCAGACGTATTCTTCTTCGCAGGCTTTGTCTGGGCCTTCTACCACTCAAGTCTAGCCCCAACTCCTGAATTGGGAGGATGCTGACCACCAACAGGTATTATTCCCCTAAACCCCCTAGAAGTCCCACTACTCAATACCTCCGTACTTCTAGCTTCCGGAGTGTCAGTCACCTGAGCTCACCACAGCTTAATAGAAGGGAATCGAAAACACATACTCCAAGCACTATTTATTACAATCTCCCTAGGAGTCTACTTCACCCTCCTCCAAGCCTCCGAATACTATGAAACATCATTCACAATCTCAGACGGAGTCTACGGATCCACCTTCTTCATGGCTACAGGATTCCACGGACTACACGTAATTATCGGCTCTACCTTCCTAATTGTATGCTTCTTGCGCCAACTAAAAGATCACTTCACATCGAGCCACCACTTTGGATTTGAAGCCGCTTGCTTGAGATTGACATTTCGTAGACGTGGTTTGACTATTCCTATACGTTTCTATTTATTGATGAGGATCCTATTCCTTTAGTATTAACAAGTACAGTTGACTTCCAATCAACCAGTTTCGGTATAATCCGAAAGGGAATAACAAACGTAATACTCGCCCTGCTCACCAATACACTTCTACCCACACTACTTGCACTCATCGCATTCTGACTACCCCAACTAAATATCTATGCAGAAAAAGCAAGTCCTTATGAATGTGGATTTGACCCCATAGGATCCGCCCGCCTGCCTTTCTCTATAAAATTTTTCTTAGTAGCGATTACATTCTTGCTATTTGACCTAGAAATTGCACTACTACGCCCTCTTCCTTGGGCCTCACAAACAAACAAATTATCAACCATACTTACCATAGCTCTTCTACTAATCTCTCTATTAGCCGCAAGCCTAGCCTACGAATGAACCCAAAAAGGACTAGAGTGAACTGAATATGATAATTAGTTTAAACTAAAACAAATGATTTCGACTCATTAGATTGTAGCTTACCCTATAATTATCAGATGTCCATAGTCTATATTAATATCTTCCTGGCTTTCCTCATGTCACTTATAGGACTACTGATGTACCGATCCCACCTAATATCTTCCCTCCTAGGTCTAGAAGGCATAATACTATCCCTATTTATCATGATAACCGTGGCAATTCTAAATAATCACTTCACACTAGCTAGCATGACTCCTATCATCCTGCTCGTATTTGCAGCCTGCGAGGCGGCACTGGGCTTATCCCTACTAGTAATGGTATCAAACACATATGGCACCGACTATGTACAAAACTTAAGCCTCCTACAATGCTAAAAATTATTGTCCCTACTGCCATACTCATACCGATAACATGACTATCAAAACCCAACATACTCTGAATTAACTCAACTACCTATAGCCTTCTGATCAGCCTTATTAGCCTCTCCTATTTAAATCAACTAGGCGACAACAGCCTAAATCTCTCATTACTATTTTTCTCAGACTCACTCTCTGCACCTCTACTAGTATTAACAACATGACTCCTACCACTGATGCTCATGGCTAGTCAATCACACCTGTCAAAAGAGACCTTAGCCCGAAAAAAAACTATACATCACAATACTTATTATCTTACAACTTCTCTTAATTATAACATTCACCGCCACAGAACTAATTATATTCTACATTCTATTTGAAGCCACATTAATCCCCACCCTCATTATTATCACTCGATGGGGTAATCAAACGGAGCGACTAAACGCTGGCCTATACTTTCTATTCTACACCTTGGTAGGCTCACTACCCCTCCTAGTCGCACTACTATACATCCAAAACACAACAGGGACCTTAAATTTCCTAATCATTCAATCATTCAACCACCTTCCTATGAATCCGAGCATCTTACCCACGATTCCGATATGACCAATTAATACACCTCTTATGAAATAGCTTTCTACCCCTTACCCTAGCCCTATGTATATGACACGTCTCCCTACCCATCAGTACAGCAAGCATTCCACCTCAAACATAAGAAATATGTCTGACAAAAGAGTTACTTTGATAGAGTAAAACTTAGAGGTTTATTTCTAGAATTATAGGAATCGAACCTAATCCTAAGAATCCAAAAATCTTCGTGCTACCAATATTACACCACATTCTAAAGTAAGGTCAGCTAAATAAGCTATCGGGCCCATACCCCGAAAATGTTGGTTTATACCCTTCCCATACTAATCAAACCCCCTATTTTTATTATCATTATATCAACCGTTATTTCAGGAACTATAATCGTAATAACAGCCTCCCATTGACTTATAGTCTGAATCGGCCTCGAAATAAACCTATTAGCCATTATTCCCATCCTCATAAAAAAATATAATCCACGAGCCATAGAAGCAGCCACAAAATATTTCCTGACACAAGCAACTGCTTCAGTACTCCTAATAATAGGAATCATCATCAACCTACTGCATTCAGGACAATGAACTGTATCAAAAGATCTCAACCCCATAGCATCTATCATAATAACAACCGCCTTAGCAATAAAACTAGGACTAGCCCCATTCCACTTCTGAGTGCCCGAAGTTACACAAGGAATCTCCATATCCTCAGGCCTAATCCTACTCACATGACAAAAAATTGCTCCACTATCAATCCTATACCAAATCTCACCCACCATCAATCCCAACCTACTCCTAACAATAGCCATCGTATCAGTTATAGTCGGAGGCTGAGGAGGACTTAACCAAACCCAACTACGAAAAATTATAGCATATTCCTCAATTGCCCACATAGGCTGAATAGCAGCCATCATAATATATAGCCCCACAATAATAATTTTAAACCTGACCATCTACATCATCATAACACTAACCACCTTCATATTATTCATACACAACTCCACCACCACAACATCATCCCTATCACAAACATGAAACAAAACACCCCTAATCACCTCATTTATCCTAGTACTAATAATGTCTCTAGGCGGCCTTCCTCCACTCTCCGGCTTCATCCCAAAATGAATAATCATTCCGGGACTAACTAAAAACGAAATAATTATAATGCCCACACTACTAGCTATAACAGCACTACTTAACCTGTACTTCTACATACGACTAACGTATACCACTGCACTGACTATATTCCCCTCAAACAACTGTATAAAAATAAAATGACGATTCGAGTGCACAGAAAAAACAATCCTTTTACCCCCCCCCCTCCCTTAATTGTAATATCCACCATGCTACTTACCACTCGCACCAATACTATCCATCCTAGATTAGAAGTTTAGGTTAAATTAGACCAAGAGCCTTCAGAGCTCTAAGTAAGCCCTAACAGACTTAACTTCTGCATACCAATTAATCCTAAGGACTGCAAGAATCTATCTTACATCAATTGATTGCAAATCAAACACTTTAATTAAGCTAAGCCCTTACTAGATTGGTGGGCCCCAACCCCACGAAATTTTAGTTAACAGCTAAATACCCTAGTCCACTGGCTTCAATCTACTTCTCCCGCCGTCTAGAAAAAAAAGGCGGGAGAAGCCCCGGCAGCGTCAAGCTGCTTCTTTGAATTTGCAATTCAATATGACATTCACTGCAGGACTTGGTAAAAAGAGGACTGAACCTCTGTCTTTAGATTTACAGTCTAATGCTTACTCAGCCATTTTACCTATGTTCATAAACCGCTGACTATTTTCAACCAATCACAAAGATATTGGAACTCTTTACCTTCTATTTGGCGCCTGGGCCGGTATGGTAGGGACCGCTCTCAGTCTCTTCATCCGAGCCGAACTGGGTCAACCTGGCACGCTACTAGGGGACGACCAAATTTATAATGTAGTCGTCACCGCCCATGCCTTTGTAATAATCTTCTTTATAGTAATGCCTATTATGATTGGAGGATTCGGAAACTGATTGGTTCCACTAATAATTGGAGCCCCCGATATAGCATTCCCTCGAATGAATAATATGAGCTTCTGACTCCTTCCCCCGTCTTTCCTACTTTTGCTCGCATCATCTATGGTAGAGGCTGGAGCAGGGACTGGATGGACAGTACACCCACCTCTAGCCGGCAACCTAGCTCATGCAGGAGCATCCGTAGATCTAACTATTTTTTCACTACACCTAGCAGGTGTCCCCTCAATCTTAGGTGCTATTAATTTTATTACTACTATTATTAATATAAAACCCCCTGCTCTATCCCAATATCAAACACCCCTATTTGTCTGATCGGTCTTAATCACTGCTGTATTGCTACTTCTATCACTACCAGTTTTAGCAGCAGGCATCACTATACTACTGACAGATCGAAATCTGAACACCACATTTTTTGACCCCGCCGGAGGAGGGGATCCTATCTTATATCAACACCTATTCTGATTTTTCGGTCACCCAGAAGTCTACATTTTAATTTTACCCGGGTTTGGAATAATTTCACATATTGTTACCTACTACTCAGGTAAAAAAGAACCTTTTGGCTACATGGGAATAGTCTGAGCTATAACATCAATTGGCTTTCTGGGCTTTATCGTATGAGCCCATCCCATGTTTACTGTGGGGATAGATGTGGACACACGAGCATACTTTACATCAGCTACTATAATTATTGCTATTCCCACTGGGGTAAAAGTATTTAGCTGACTGGCCACTCTTCATGGAGGTAATATCAAATGGTCCCCTGCTATGCTATGAGCTCTGGGATTCGTTTTCCTATTCACCGTAGGAGGCTTAACAGGAATTGTACTAGCAAATTCCTCATTAGATATTGTTCTTCACGACACATACTACGTAGTAGCCCACTTCCACTATGTCTTGTCAATAGGAGCAGTATTTGCTCTCATAGGAGGCTTCGTCCATTGATTCCCCCTATTCTCAGGGTATACTCTCGATAACACTTGGGCAAAAATTCATTTTACGATTATGTTCGTAGGTGTCAATATAACGTTTTTCCCTCAGCATTTTCTAGGCCTGTCCGGAATGCCTCGACGTTATTCTGACTACCCAGACGCATATACAACTTGAAACACAATCTCCTCAATAGGCTCTTTTATTTCACTAACAGCAGTAATATTAATAGTTTGTATAGTGTGAGAAGCTTTTGCATCAAAGCGAGAAGTGGCCATAGTGGAACTAACCACAACTAATCTTGAATGGCTGCATGGATGTCCCCCTCCATATCACACATTTGAAGAGCCAACCTGTGTGCTGTTAAAATAAGAAAGGAAGGAATCGAACCTCCTTAGACTGGTTTCAAGCCAATACCATAACCATTATGTCTTTCTCAATCAAGAAGTATTAGTAAAACAATTACATAACTCTGTCAAGGTTAAATTATAGGTTTAAGCCCTATGTACTTCCATGGCATACCCCTTCCAACTAGGTTTTCAAGATGCTACATCCCCCATCATAGAAGAGCTCCTACACTTCCATGATCACACACTAATAATTGTATTCCTAATTAGCTCCCTAGTCCTTTATATCATCTCACTAATACTAACAACCAAACTCACGCACACAAGCACAATGGATGCCCAAGAAGTAGAAACCATCTGAACCATTTTACCAGCTATCATCTTAATTCTCATTGCCCTACCCTCCTTACGAATTCTCTATATAATAGACGAGATTAATAGCCCCTCTCTTACTGTAAAGACCATGGGACATCAATGGTATTGAAGCTATGAATACACTGACTCTGAAGACCTAAGCTTTGACTCCTGTATAATTCCCACTCAAGAGCCAAAGCCCGGAGAACTCCGACTATTAGAAGTTGATAACCGAGTAGCACTACCAATAGAAGTGACCATTCGCGTGTTAATCTCGTCAGAAGACGTACTACACTCATGAGCCGTCCCATCCCTGGGCCTAAAAACTGATGCTATTCCAGGCCGACTAAACCAAACAACCCTAATGGGTACACGACCTGGACTCTATTATGGTCAGTGCTCAGAGATCTGCGGCTCAAACCACAGTTTTATGCCCATTGTTCTTGAACTAGTCCCATTAGCATATTTTGAAAAATGATCTGCGTCTATACTGTAAATTCATTAAGAAGCTAAACTAGCGTTAACCTTTTAAGTTAAAAACTGGGAGTTTAAACCTCCCCTTAATGACATGCCACAGTTAGATACATCAACCTGATTCATCACTATTATTTCAAGAATTATAACACTATTTATTATATTTCAACTAAAAATCTCAAAACACCTGTATCCTTCAAGCCCGGAACCCAAATCTACAGCTGCACTAAAACAGCCTAACCCTTGAGAAAAAAAAAAAGGAACGAAAATCTATTCACCTCTTTCACTACCCCAACAATAATAGGATTGCCTGTTGTCGTATTAATTATGATGTTCCCCAGCATTCTATTCCCCTCACCTAACCGACTAATTAATAACCGTTTAGTCTCACTTCAACAGTGATTAGTACAACTAACTTCAAAACAAATACTAGCCATTCACAATCACAAAGGACAAACTTGGGCCCTAATACTCATAGCTCTCATTTTATTTATTGGATCAACAAACCTGTTAGGTCTACTGCCTCACTCATTTACTCCAACTACCCAATTATCAATAAACTTAGGAATAGCTATTCCCCTATGAGCCGGTACCGTAATCACCGGGTTTCGCCACAAAACTAAAGCGTCCCTGGCCCACTTTTCTACCACAAGGAACACCAATCCCCCTGATCCCTATGCTTGTAATTATTGAAACCATTAGCCTTTTTATCCAGCCCGTGGCTCTGGCCGTACGACTTACAGCTAACATTACTGCAGGCCACCTATTCATACACTTAATTGGAGGAGCTGCTCTGGCCCTAACAAACATTAGTACCTCTGTTGCTTTAATTACCTTTATTATCCTCATCCTACTGACAATCCTTGAATTTGCTGTGGCTCTAATCCAAGCCTACGTCTTTACCCTACTTGTAAGCCTGTATCTACATGACAATACTTAATGACCCATCAAACCCACGCATACCATATGGTTAACCCCAGTCCATGGCCACTTACGGGAGCCCTTTCAGCCCTACTGATAACTTCAGGTCTGGCCATATGATTTCACTACAACTCAATACTATTATTGACCCTAGGTATAACCACTAACCTACTGACTATATATCAATGGTGACGAGACATTATTCGGGAAAGCACATTCCAAGGTCACCACACACCCATCGTTCAAAAAGGTCTCCGTTATGGAATAATTCTCTTTATCACCTCAGACGTATTCTTCTTCGCAGGCTTTGTCTGGGCCTTCTACCACTCAAGTCTAGCCCCAACTCCTGAATTGGGAGGATGCTGACCACCAACAGGTATTATTCCCCTAAACCCCCTAGAAGTCCCACTACTCAATACCTCCGTACTTCTAGCTTCCGGAGTGTCAGTCACCTGAGCTCACCACAGTTTAATAGAAGGGAATCGAAAACACATACTCCAAGCACTATTTATTACAATCTCCCTAGGAGTCTACTTCACCCTCCTCCAAGCCTCCGAATACTATGAAACATCATTCACAATCTCAGACGGAGTCTACGGATCCACCTTCTTCATGGCTACAGGATTCCACGGACTACACGTAATTATCGGCTCTACCTTCCTAATTGTATGCTTCTTGCGCCAACTAAAAGATCACTTCACATCGAGCCACCACTTTGGATTTGAAGCCGCTTGCTTGAGATTGACATTTCGTAGACGTGGTTTGACTATTCCTATACGTTTCTATTTATTGATGAGGATCCTATTCCTTTAGTATTAACAAGTACAGTTGACTTCCAATCAACCAGTTTCGGTATAATCCGAAAGGGAATAACAAACGTAATACTCGCCCTGCTCACCAATACACTTCTACCCACACTACTTGCACTCATCGCATTCTGACTACCCCAACTAAATATCTATGCAGAAAAAGCAAGTCCTTATGAATGTGGATTTGACCCCATAGGATCCGCCCGCCTGCCTTTCTCTATAAAATTTTTCTTAGTAGCGATTACATTCTTGCTATTTGACCTAGAAATTGCACTACTACGCCCTCTTCCTTGGGCCTCACAAACAAACAAATTATCAACCATACTTACCATAGCTCTTCTACTAATCTCTCTATTAGCCGCAAGCCTAGCCTACGAATGAACCCAAAAAGGACTAGAGTGAACTGAATATGATAATTAGTTTAAACTAAAACAAATGATTTCGACTCATTAGATTGTAGCTTACCCTATAATTATCAGATGTCCATAGTCTATATTAATATCTTCCTGGCTTTCCTCATGTCACTTATAGGACTACTGATGTACCGATCCCACCTAATATCTTCCCTCCTAGGTCTAGAAGGCATAATACTATCCCTATTTATCATGATAACCGTGGCAATTCTAAATAATCACTTCACACTAGCTAGCATGACTCCTATCATCCTGCTCGTATTTGCAGCCTGCGAGGCGGCACTGGGCTTATCCCTACTAGTAATGGTATCAAACACATATGGCACCGACTATGTACAAAACTTAAGCCTCCTACAATGCTAAAAATTATTGTCCCTACTGCCATACTCATACCGATAACATGACTATCAAAACCCAACATACTCTGAATTAACTCAACTACCTATAGCCTTCTGATCAGCCTTATTAGCCTCTCCTATTTAAATCAACTAGGCGACAACAGCCTAAATCTCTCATTACTATTTTTCTCAGACTCACTCTCTGCACCTCTACTAGTATTAACAACATGACTCCTACCACTGATGCTCATGGCTAGTCAATCACACCTGTCAAAAGAGACCTTAGCCCGAAAAAAAACTATACATCACAATACTTATTATCTTACAACTTCTCTTAATTATAACATTCACCGCCACAGAACTAATTATATTCTACATTCTATTTGAAGCCACATTAATCCCCACCCTCATTATTATCACTCGATGGGGTAATCAAACGGAGCGACTAAACGCTGGCCTATACTTTCTATTCTACACCTTGGTAGGCTCACTACCCCTCCTAGTCGCACTACTATACATCCAAAACACAACAGGGACCTTAAATTTCCTAATCATTCAATCATTCAACCACCTTCCTATGAATCCGAGCATCTTACCCACGATTCCGATATGACCAATTAATACACCTCTTATGAAATAGCTTTCTACCCCTTACCCTAGCCCTATGTATATGACACGTCTCCCTACCCATCAGTACAGCAAGCATTCCACCTCAAACATAAGAAATATGTCTGACAAAAGAGTTACTTTGATAGAGTAAAACTTAGAGGTTTATTTCTAGAATTATAGGAATCGAACCTAATCCTAAGAATCCAAAAATCTTCGTGCTACCAATATTACACCACATTCTAAAGTAAGGTCAGCTAAATAAGCTATCGGGCCCATACCCCGAAAATGTTGGTTTATACCCTTCCCATACTAATCAAACCCCCTATTTTTATTATCATTATATCAACCGTTATTTCAGGAACTATAATCGTAATAACAGCCTCCCATTGACTTATAGTCTGAATCGGCCTCGAAATAAACCTATTAGCCATTATTCCCATCCTCATAAAAAAATATAATCCACGAGCCATAGAAGCAGCCACAAAATATTTCCTGACACAAGCAACTGCTTCAGTACTCCTAATAATAGGAATCATCATCAACCTACTGCATTCAGGACAATGAACTGTATCAAAAGATCTCAACCCCATAGCATCTATCATAATAACAACCGCCTTAGCAATAAAACTAGGACTAGCCCCATTCCACTTCTGAGTGCCCGAAGTTACACAAGGAATCTCCATATCCTCAGGCCTAATCCTACTCACATGACAAAAAATTGCTCCACTATCAATCCTATACCAAATCTCACCCACCATCAATCCCAACCTACTCCTAACAATAGCCATCGTATCAGTTATAGTCGGAGGCTGAGGAGGACTTAACCAAACCCAACTACGAAAAATTATAGCATATTCCTCAATTGCCCACATAGGCTGAATAGCAGCCATCATAATATATAGCCCCACAATAATAATTTTAAACCTGACCATCTACATCATCATAACACTAACCACCTTCATATTATTCATACACAACTCCACCACCACAACATCATCCCTATCACAAACATGAAACAAAACACCCCTAATCACCTCATTTATCCTAGTACTAATAATGTCTCTAGGCGGCCTTCCTCCACTCTCCGGCTTCATCCCAAAATGAATAATCATTCCGGGACTAACTAAAAACGAAATAATTATAATGCCCACACTACTAGCTATAACAGCACTACTTAACCTGTACTTCTACATACGACTAACGTATACCACTGCACTGACTATATTCCCCTCAAACAACTGTATAAAAATAAAATGACGATTCGAGTGCACAGAAAAAACAATCCTTTTACCCCCCCCCTCCCTTAATTGTAATATCCACCATGCTACTTACCACTCGCACCAATACTATCCATCCTAGATTAGAAGTTTAGGTTAAATTAGACCAAGAGCCTTCAGAGCTCTAAGTAAGCCCTAACAGACTTAACTTCTGCATACCAATTAATCCTAAGGACTGCAAGAATCTATCTTACATCAATTGATTGCAAATCAAACACTTTAATTAAGCTAAGCCCTTACTAGATTGGTGGGCCCCAACCCCACGAAATTTTAGTTAACAGCTAAATACCCTAGTCCACTGGCTTCAATCTACTTCTCCCGCCGTCTAGAAAAAAAAGGCGGGAGAAGCCCCGGCAGCGTCAAGCTGCTTCTTTGAATTTGCAATTCAATATGACATTCACTGCAGGACTTGGTAAAAAGAGGACTGAACCTCTGTCTTTAGATTTACAGTCTAATGCTTACTCAGCCATTTTACCTATGTTCATAAACCGCTGACTATTTTCAACCAATCACAAAGATATTGGAACTCTTTACCTTCTATTTGGCGCCTGGGCCGGTATGGTAGGGACCGCTCTCAGTCTCTTCATCCGAGCCGAACTGGGTCAACCTGGCACGCTACTAGGGGACGACCAAATTTATAATGTAGTCGTCACCGCCCATGCCTTTGTAATAATCTTCTTTATAGTAATGCCTATTATGATTGGAGGATTCGGAAACTGATTGGTTCCACTAATAATTGGAGCCCCCGATATAGCATTCCCTCGAATGAATAATATGAGCTTCTGACTCCTTCCCCCGTCTTTCCTACTTTTGCTCGCATCATCTATGGTAGAGGCTGGAGCAGGGACTGGATGGACAGTACACCCACCTCTAGCCGGCAACCTAGCTCATGCAGGAGCATCCGTAGATCTAACTATTTTTTCACTACACCTAGCAGGTGTCCCCTCAATCTTAGGTGCTATTAATTTTATTACTACTATTATTAATATAAAACCCCCTGCTCTATCCCAATATCAAACACCCCTATTTGTCTGATCGGTCTTAATCACTGCTGTATTGCTACTTCTATCACTACCAGTTTTAGCAGCAGGCATCACTATACTACTGACAGATCGAAATCTGAACACCACATTTTTTGACCCCGCCGGAGGAGGGGATCCTATCTTATATCAACACCTATTCTGATTTTTCGGTCACCCAGAAGTCTACATTTTAATTTTACCCGGGTTTGGAATAATTTCACATATTGTTACCTACTACTCAGGTAAAAAAGAACCTTTTGGCTACATGGGAATAGTCTGAGCTATAACATCAATTGGCTTTCTGGGCTTTATCGTATGAGCCCATCCCATGTTTACTGTGGGGATAGATGTGGACACACGAGCATACTTTACATCAGCTACTATAATTATTGCTATTCCCACTGGGGTAAAAGTATTTAGCTGACTGGCCACTCTTCATGGAGGTAATATCAAATGGTCCCCTGCTATGCTATGAGCTCTGGGATTCGTTTTCCTATTCACCGTAGGAGGCTTAACAGGAATTGTACTAGCAAATTCCTCATTAGATATTGTTCTTCACGACACATACTACGTAGTAGCCCACTTCCACTATGTCTTGTCAATAGGAGCAGTATTTGCTCTCATAGGAGGCTTCGTCCATTGATTCCCCCTATTCTCAGGGTATACTCTCGATAACACTTGGGCAAAAATTCATTTTACGATTATGTTCGTAGGTGTCAATATAACGTTTTTCCCTCAGCATTTTCTAGGCCTGTCCGGAATGCCTCGACGTTATTCTGACTACCCAGACGCATATACAACTTGAAACACAATCTCCTCAATAGGCTCTTTTATTTCACTAACAGCAGTAATATTAATAGTTTGTATAGTGTGAGAAGCTTTTGCATCAAAGCGAGAAGTGGCCATAGTGGAACTAACCACAACTAATCTTGAATGGCTGCATGGATGTCCCCCTCCATATCACACATTTGAAGAGCCAACCTGTGTGCTGTTAAAATAAGAAAGGAAGGAATCGAACCTCCTTAGACTGGTTTCAAGCCAATACCATAACCATTATGTCTTTCTCAATCAAGAAGTATTAGTAAAACAATTACATAACTCTGTCAAGGTTAAATTATAGGTTTAAGCCCTATGTACTTCCATGGCATACCCCTTCCAACTAGGTTTTCAAGATGCTACATCCCCCATCATAGAAGAGCTCCTACACTTCCATGATCACACACTAATAATTGTATTCCTAATTAGCTCCCTAGTCCTTTATATCATCTCACTAATACTAACAACCAAACTCACGCACACAAGCACAATGGATGCCCAAGAAGTAGAAACCATCTGAACCATTTTACCAGCTATCATCTTAATTCTCATTGCCCTACCCTCCTTACGAATTCTCTATATAATAGACGAGATTAATAGCCCCTCTCTTACTGTAAAGACCATGGGACATCAATGGTATTGAAGCTATGAATACACTGACTCTGAAGACCTAAGCTTTGACTCCTGTATAATTCCCACTCAAGAGCCAAAGCCCGGAGAACTCCGACTATTAGAAGTTGATAACCGAGTAGCACTACCAATAGAAGTGACCATTCGCGTGTTAATCTCGTCAGAAGACGTACTACACTCATGAGCCGTCCCATCCCTGGGCCTAAAAACTGATGCTATTCCAGGCCGACTAAACCAAACAACCCTAATGGGTACACGACCTGGACTCTATTATGGTCAGTGCTCAGAGATCTGCGGCTCAAACCACAGTTTTATGCCCATTGTTCTTGAACTAGTCCCATTAGCATATTTTGAAAAATGATCTGCGTCTATACTGTAAATTCATTAAGAAGCTAAACTAGCGTTAACCTTTTAAGTTAAAAACTGGGAGTTTAAACCTCCCCTTAATGACATGCCACAGTTAGATACATCAACCTGATTCATCACTATTATTTCAAGAATTATAACACTATTTATTATATTTCAACTAAAAATCTCAAAACACCTGTATCCTTCAAGCCCGGAACCCAAATCTACAGCTGCACTAAAACAGCCTAACCCTTGAGAAAAAAAAAAAGGAACGAAAATCTATTCACCTCTTTCACTACCCCAACAATAATAGGATTGCCTGTTGTCGTATTAATTATGATGTTCCCCAGCATTCTATTCCCCTCACCTAACCGACTAATTAATAACCGTTTAGTCTCACTTCAACAGTGATTAGTACAACTAACTTCAAAACAAATACTAGCCATTCACAATCACAAAGGACAAACTTGGGCCCTAATACTCATAGCTCTCATTTTATTTATTGGATCAACAAACCTGTTAGGTCTACTGCCTCACTCATTTACTCCAACTACCCAATTATCAATAAACTTAGGAATAGCTATTCCCCTATGAGCCGGTACCGTAATCACCGGGTTTCGCCACAAAACTAAAGCGTCCCTGGCCCACTTTTCTACCACAAGGAACACCAATCCCCCTGATCCCTATGCTTGTAATTATTGAAACCATTAGCCTTTTTATCCAGCCCGTGGCTCTGGCCGTACGACTTACAGCTAACATTACTGCAGGCCACCTATTCATACACTTAATTGGAGGAGCTGCTCTGGCCCTAACAAACATTAGTACCTCTGTTGCTTTAATTACCTTTATTATCCTCATCTTACTGACAATCCTTGAATTTGCTGTGGCTCTAATCCAAGCCTACGTCTTTACCCTACTTGTAAGCCTGTATCTACATGACAATACTTAATGACCCATCAAACCCACGCATACCATATGGTTAACCCCAGTCCATGGCCACTTACGGGAGCCCTTTCAGCCCTACTGATAACTTCAGGTCTGGCCATATGATTTCACTACAACTCAATACTATTATTGACCCTAGGTATAACCACTAACCTACTGACTATATATCAATGGTGACGAGACATTATTCGGGAAAGCACATTCCAAGGTCACCACACACCCATCGTTCAAAAAGGTCTCCGTTATGGAATAATTCTCTTTATCACCTCAGACGTATTCTTCTTCGCAGGCTTTGTCTGGGCCTTCTACCACTCAAGTCTAGCCCCAACTCCTGAATTGGGAGGATGCTGACCACCAACAGGTATTATTCCCCTAAACCCCCTAGAAGTCCCACTACTCAATACCTCCGTACTTCTAGCTTCCGGAGTGTCAGTCACCTGAGCTCACCACAGTTTAATAGAAGGGAATCGAAAACACATACTCCAAGCACTGTTTATTACAATCTCCCTAGGAGTCTACTTCACCCTCCTCCAAGCCTCCGAATACTATGAAACATCATTCACAATCTCAGACGGAGTCTACGGATCCACCTTCTTCATGGCTACAGGATTCCACGGACTACACGTAATTATCGGCTCTACCTTCCTAATTGTATGCTTCTTGCGCCAACTAAAAGATCACTTCACATCGAGCCACCACTTTGGATTTGAAGCCGCTTGCTTGAGATTGACATTTCGTAGACGTGGTTTGACTATTCCTATACGTTTCTATTTATTGATGAGGATCCTATTCCTTTAGTATTAACAAGTACAGTTGACTTCCAATCAACCAGTTTCGGTATAATCCGAAAGGGAATAACAAACGTAATACTCGCCCTGCTCACCAATACACTTCTACCCACACTACTTGCACTCATCGCATTCTGACTACCCCAACTAAATATCTATGCAGAAAAAGCAAGTCCTTATGAATGTGGATTTGACCCCATAGGATCCGCCCGCCTGCCTTTCTCTATAAAATTTTTCTTAGTAGCGATTACATTCTTGCTATTTGACCTAGAAATTGCACTACTACGCCCTCTTCCTTGGGCCTCACAAACAAACAAATTATCAACCATACTTACCATAGCTCTTCTACTAATCTCTCTATTAGCCGCAAGCCTAGCCTACGAATGAACCCAAAAAGGACTAGAGTGAACTGAATATGATAATTAGTTTAAACTAAAACAAATGATTTCGACTCATTAGATTGTAGCTTACCCTATAATTATCAGATGTCCATAGTCTATATTAATATCTTCCTGGCTTTCCTCATGTCACTTATAGGACTACTGATGTACCGATCCCACCTAATATCTTCCCTCCTAGGTCTAGAAGGCATAATACTATCCCTATTTATCATGATAACCGTGGCAATTCTAAATAATCACTTCACACTAGCTAGCATGACTCCTATCATCCTGCTCGTATTTGCAGCCTGCGAGGCGGCACTGGGCTTATCCCTACTAGTAATGGTATCAAACACATATGGCACCGACTATGTACAAAACTTAAGCCTCCTACAATGCTAAAAATTATTGTCCCTACTGCCATACTCATACCGATAACATGACTATCAAAACCCAACATACTCTGAATTAACTCAACTACCTATAGCCTTCTGATCAGCCTTATTAGCCTCTCCTATTTAAATCAACTAGGCGACAACAGCCTAAATCTCTCATTACTATTTTTCTCAGACTCACTCTCTGCACCTCTACTAGTATTAACAACATGACTCCTACCACTGATGCTCATGGCTAGTCAATCACACCTGTCAAAAGAGACCTTAGCCCGAAAAAAAACTATACATCACAATACTTATTATCTTACAACTTCTCTTAATTATAACATTCACCGCCACAGAACTAATTATATTCTACATTCTATTTGAAGCCACATTAATCCCCACCCTCATTATTATCACTCGATGGGGTAATCAAACGGAGCGACTAAACGCTGGCCTATACTTTCTATTCTACACCTTGGTAGGCTCACTACCCCTCCTAGTCGCACTACTATACATCCAAAACACAACAGGGACTTTAAATTTCCTAATCATTCAATCATTCAACCACCTTCCTATGAATCCGAGCATCTTACCCACGATTCCGATATGACCAATTAATACACCTCTTATGAAATAGCTTTCTACCCCTTACCCTAGCCCTATGTATATGACACGTCTCCCTACCCATCAGTACAGCAAGCATTCCACCTCAAACATAAGAAATATGTCTGACAAAAGAGTTACTTTGATAGAGTAAAACTTAGAGGTTTATTTCTAGAATTATAGGAATCGAACCTAATCCTAAGAATCCAAAAATCTTCGTGCTACCAATATTACACCACATTCTAAAGTAAGGTCAGCTAAATAAGCTATCGGGCCCATACCCCGAAAATGTTGGTTTATACCCTTCCCATACTAATCAAACCCCCTATTTTTATTATCATTATATCAACCGTTATTTCAGGAACTATAATCGTAATAACAGCCTCCCATTGACTTATAGTCTGAATCGGCCTCGAAATAAACCTATTAGCCATTATTCCCCTCCTCATAAAAAAATATAATCCACGAGCCATAGAAGCAGCCACAAAATATTTCCTGACACAAGCAACTGCTTCAGTAC
Organism: Panthera pardus; assembly: GCF_024362965.1. Lineage (NCBI taxonomy): Eukaryota > Metazoa > Chordata > Mammalia > Carnivora > Felidae > Panthera > Panthera pardus. Next base: position 70,623 of record NW_026526988.1, on the reverse strand, counting down.
TCCTAATAATAGGAATCATCATCAACCTACTGCATTCAGGACAATGAACTGTATCAAAAGATCTCAACCCCATAGCATCTATCATAATAACAACCGCCTTAGCAATAAAACTAGGACTAGCCCCATTCCACTTCTGAGTGCCCGAAGTTACACAAGGAATCTCCATATCCTCAGGCCTAATCCTACTCACATGACAAAAAATTGCTCCACTATCAATCCTATACCAAATCTCACCCACCATCAATCCCAACCTACTCCTAACAATAGCCATCGTATCAGTTATAGTCGGAGGCTGAGGAGGACTTAACCAAACCCAACTACGAAAAATTATAGCATATTCCTCAATTGCCCACATAGGCTGAATAGCAGCCATCATAATATATAGCCCCACAATAATAATTTTAAACCTGACCATCTACATCATCATAACACTAACCACCTTCATATTATTCATACACAACTCCACCACCACAACATCATCCCTATCACAAACATGAAACAAAACACCCCTAATCACCTCATTTATCCTAGTACTAATAATGTCTCTAGGCGGCCTTCCTCCACTCTCCGGCTTCATCCCAAAATGAATAATCATTCCGGGACTAACTAAAAACGAAATAATTATAATGCCCACACTACTAGCTATAACAGCACTACTTAACCTGTACTTCTACATACGACTAACGTATACCACTGCACTGACTATATTCCCCTCAAACAACTGTATAAAAATAAAATGACGATTCGAGTGCACAGAAAAAACAATCCTTTTACCCCCCCCCCTCCCTTAATTGTAATATCCACCATGCTACTTACCACTCGCACCAATACTATCCATCCTAGATTAGAAGTTTAGGTTAAATTAGACCAAGAGCCTTCAAAGCTCTAAGTAAGCCCTAACAGACTTAACTTCTGCATACCAATTAATCCTAAGGACTGCAAGAATCTATCTTACATCAATTGATTGCAAATCAAACACTTTAATTAAGCTAAGCCCTTACTAGATTGGTGGGCCCCAACCCCACGAAATTTTAGTTAACAGCTAAATACCCTAGTCCACTGGCTTCAATCTACTTCTCCCGCCGTCTAGAAAAAAAAGGCGGGAGAAGCCCCGGCAGCGTCAAGCTGCTTCTTTGAATTTGCAATTCAATATGACATTCACTGCAGGACTTGGTAAAAAGAGGACTGAACCTCTGTCTTTAGATTTACAGTCTAATGCTTACTCAGCCATTTTACCTATGTTCATAAACCGCTGACTATTTTCAACCAATCACAAAGATATTGGAACTCTTTACCTTCTATTTGGCGCCTGGGCCGGTATGGTAGGGACCGCTCTCAGTCTCTTCATCCGAGCCGAACTGGGTCAACCTGGCACGCTACTAGGGGACGACCAAATTTATAATGTAGTCGTCACCGCCCATGCCTTTGTAATAATCTTCTTTATAGTAATGCCTATTATGATTGGAGGATTCGGAAACTGATTGGTTCCACTAATAATTGGAGCCCCCGATATAGCATTCCCTCGAATGAATAATATGAGCTTCTGACTCCTTCCCCCGTCTTTCCTACTTTTGCTCGCATCATCTATGGTAGAGGCTGGAGCAGGGACTGGATGGACAGTACACCCACCTCTAGCCGGCAACCTAGCTCATGCAGGAGCATCCGTAGATCTAACTATTTTTTCACTACACCTAGCAGGTGTCCCCTCAATCTTAGGTGCTATTAATTTTATTACTACTATTATTAATATAAAACCCCCTGCTCTATCCCAATATCAAACACCCCTATTTGTCTGATCGGTCTTAATCACTGCTGTATTGCTACTTCTATCACTACCAGTTTTAGCAGCAGGCATCACTATACTACTGACAGATCGAAATCTGAACACCACATTTTTTGACCCCGCCGGAGGAGGGGATCCTATCTTATATCAACACCTATTCTGATTTTTCGGTCACCCAGAAGTCTACATTTTAATTTTACCCGGGTTTGGAATAATTTCACATATTGTTACCTACTACTCAGGTAAAAAAGAACCTTTTGGCTACATGGGAATAGTCTGAGCTATAACATCAATTGGCTTTCTGGGCTTTATCGTATGAGCCCATCCCATGTTTACTGTGGGGATAGATGTGGACACACGAGCATACTTTACATCAGCTACTATAATTATTGCTATTCCCACTGGGGTAAAAGTATTTAGCTGACTGGCCACTCTTCATGGAGGTAATATCAAATGGTCCCCTGCTATGCTATGAGCTCTGGGATTCGTTTTCCTATTCACCGTAGGAGGCTTAACAGGAATTGTACTAGCAAATTCCTCATTAGATATTGTTCTTCACGACACATACTACGTAGTAGCCCACTTCCACTATGTCTTGTCAATAGGAGCAGTATTTGCTCTCATAGGAGGCTTCGTCCATTGATTCCCCCTATTCTCAGGGTATACTCTCGATAACACTTGGGCAAAAATTCATTTTACGATTATGTTCGTAGGTGTCAATATAACGTTTTTCCCTCAGCATTTTCTAGGCCTGTCCGGAATGCCTCGACGTTATTCTGACTACCCAGACGCATATACAACTTGAAACACAATCTCCTCAATAGGCTCTTTTATTTCACTAACAGCAGTAATATTAATAGTTTGTATAGTGTGAGAAGCTTTTGCATCAAAGCGAGAAGTGGCCATAGTGGAACTAACCACAACTAATCTTGAATGGCTGCATGGATGTCCCCCTCCATATCACACATTTGAAGAGCCAACCTGTGTGCTGTTAAAATAAGAAAGGAAGGAATCGAACCTCCTTAGACTGGTTTCAAGCCAATACCATAACCATTATGTCTTTCTCAATCAAGAAGTATTAGTAAAACAATTACATAACTCTGTCAAGGTTAAATTATAGGTTTAAGCCCTATGTACTTCCATGGCATACCCCTTCCAACTAGGTTTTCAAGATGCTACATCCCCCATCATAGAAGAGCTCCTACACTTCCATGATCACACACTAATAATTGTATTCCTAATTAGCTCCCTAGTCCTTTATATCATCTCACTAATACTAACAACCAAACTCACGCACACAAGCACAATGGATGCCCAAGAAGTAGAAACCATCTGAACCATTTTACCAGCTATCATCTTAATTCTCATTGCCCTACCCTCCTTACGAATTCTCTATATAATAGACGAGATTAATAGCCCCTCTCTTACTGTAAAGACCATGGGACATCAATGGTATTGAAGCTATGAATACACTGACTCTGAAGACCTAAGCTTTGACTCCTGTATAATTCCCACTCAAGAGCCAAAGCCCGGAGAACTCCGACTATTAGAAGTTGATAACCGAGTAGCACTACCAATAGAAGTGACCATTCGCGTGTTAATCTCGTCAGAAGACGTACTACACTCATGAGCCGTCCCATCCCTGGGCCTAAAAACTGATGCTATTCCAGGCCGACTAAACCAAACAACCCTAATGGGTACACGACCTGGACTCTATTATGGTCAGTGCTCAGAGATCTGCGGCTCAAACCACAGTTTTATGCCCATTGTTCTTGAACTAGTCCCATTAGCATATTTTGAAAAATGATCTGCGTCTATACTGTAAATTCATTAAGAAGCTAAACTAGCGTTAACCTTTTAAGTTAAAAACTGGGAGTTTAAACCTCCCCTTAATGACATGCCACAGTTAGATACATCAACCTGATTCATCACTATTATTTCAAGAATTATAACACTATTTATTATATTTCAACTAAAAATCTCAAAACACCTGTATCCTTCAAGCCCGGAACCCAAATCTACAGCTGCACTAAAACAGCCTAACCCTTGAGAAAAAAAAAAAGGAACGAAAATCTATTCACCTCTTTCACTACCCCAACAATAATAGGATTGCCTGTTGTCGTATTAATTATGATGTTCCCCAGCATTCTATTCCCCTCACCTAACCGACTAATTAATAACCGTTTAGTCTCACTTCAACAGTGATTAGTACAACTAACTTCAAAACAAATACTAGCCATTCACAATCACAAAGGACAAACTTGGGCCCTAATACTCATAGCTCTCATTTTATTTATTGGATCAACAAACCTGTTAGGTCTACTGCCTCACTCATTTACTCCAACTACCCAATTATCAATAAACTTAGGAATAGCTATTCCCCTATGAGCCGGTACCGTAATCACCGGGTTTCGCCACAAAACTAAAGCGTCCCTGGCCCACTTTTCTACCACAAGGAACACCAATCCCCCTGATCCCTATGCTTGTAATTATTGAAACCATTAGCCTTTTTATCCAGCCCGTGGCTCTGGCCGTACGACTTACAGCTAACATTACTGCAGGCCACCTATTCATACACTTAATTGGAGGAGCTGCTCTGGCCCTAACAAACATTAGTACCTCTGTTGCTTTAATTACCTTTATTATCCTCATCCTACTGACAATCCTTGAATTTGCTGTGGCTCTAATCCAAGCCTACGTCTTTACCCTACTTGTAAGCCTGTATCTACATGACAATACTTAATGACCCATCAAACCCACGCATACCATATGGTTAACCCCAGTCCATGGCCACTTACGGGAGCCCTTTCAGCCCTACTGATAACTTCAGGTCTGGCCATATGATTTCACTACAACTCAATACTATTATTGACCCTAGGTATAACCACTAACCTACTGACTATATATCAATGGTGACGAGACATTATTCGGGAAAGCACATTCCAAGGTCACCACACACCCATCGTTCAAAAAGGTCTCCGTTATGGAATAATTCTCTTTATCACCTCAGACGTATTCTTCTTCGCAGGCTTTGTCTGGGCCTTCTACCACTCAAGTCTAGCCCCAACTCCTGAATTGGGAGGATGCTGACCACCAACAGGTATTATTCCCCTAAACCCCCTAGAAGTCCCACTACTCAATACCTCCGTACTTCTAGCTTCCGGAGTGTCAGTCACCTGAGCTCACCACAGTTTAATAGAAGGGAATCGAAAACACATACTCCAAGCACTGTTTATTACAATCTCCCTAGGAGTCTACTTCACCCTCCTCCAAGCCTCCGAATACTATGAAACATCATTCACAATCTCAGACGGAGTCTACGGATCCACCTTCTTCATGGCTACAGGATTCCACGGACTACACGTAATTATCGGCTCTACCTTCCTAATTGTATGCTTCTTGCGCCAACTAAAAGATCACTTCACATCGAGCCACCACTTTGGATTTGAAGCCGCTTGCTTGAGATTGACATTTCGTAGACGTGGTTTGACTATTCCTATACGTTTCTATTTATTGATGAGGATCCTATTCCTTTAGTATTAACAAGTACAGTTGACTTCCAATCAACCAGTTTCGGTATAATCCGAAAGGGAATAACAAACGTAATACTCGCCCTGCTCACCAATACACTTCTACCCACACTACTTGCACTCATCGCATTCTGACTACCCCAACTAAATATCTATGCAGAAAAAGCAAGTCCTTATGAATGTGGATTTGACCCCATAGGATCCGCCCGCCTGCCTTTCTCTATAAAATTTTTCTTAGTAGCGATTACATTCTTGCTATTTGACCTAGAAATTGCACTACTACGCCCTCTTCCTTGGGCCTCACAAACAAACAAATTATCAACCATACTTACCATAGCTCTTCTACTAATCTCTCTATTAGCCGCAAGCCTAGCCTACGAATGAACCCAAAAAGGACTAGAGTGAACTGAATATGATAATTAGTTTAAACTAAAACAAATGATTTCGACTCATTAGATTGTAGCTTACCCTATAATTATCAGATGTCCATAGTCTATATTAATATCTTCCTGGCTTTCCTCATGTCACTTATAGGACTACTGATGTACCGATCCCACCTAATATCTTCCCTCCTAGGTCTAGAAGGCATAATACTATCCCTATTTATCATGATAACCGTGGCAATTCTAAATAATCACTTCACACTAGCTAGCATGACTCCTATCATCCTGCTCGTATTTGCAGCCTGCGAGGCGGCACTGGGCTTATCCCTACTAGTAATGGTATCAAACACATATGGCACCGACTATGTACAAAACTTAAGCCTCCTACAATGCTAAAAATTATTGTCCCTACTGCCATACTCATACCGATAACATGACTATCAAAACCCAACATACTCTGAATTAACTCAACTACCTATAGCCTTCTGATCAGCCTTATTAGCCTCTCCTATTTAAATCAACTAGGCGACAACAGCCTAAATCTCTCATTACTATTTTTCTCAGACTCACTCTCTGCACCTCTACTAGTATTAACAACATGACTCCTACCACTGATGCTCATGGCTAGTCAATCACACCTGTCAAAAGAGACCTTAGCCCGAAAAAAAACTATACATCACAATACTTATTATCTTACAACTTCTCTTAATTATAACATTCACCGCCACAGAACTAATTATATTCTACATTCTATTTGAAGCCACATTAATCCCCACCCTCATTATTATCACTCGATGGGGTAATCAAACGGAGCGACTAAACGCTGGCCTATACTTTCTATTCTACACCTTGGTAGGCTCACTACCCCTCCTAGTCGCACTACTATACATCCAAAACACAACAGGGACCTTAAATTTCCTAATCATTCAATCATTCAACCACCTTCCTATGAATCCGAGCATCTTACCCACGATTCCGATATGACCAATTAATACACCTCTTATGAAATAGCTTTCTACCCCTTACCCTAGCCCTATGTATATGACACGTCTCCCTACCCATCAGTACAGCAAGCATTCCACCTCAAACATAAGAAATATGTCTGACAAAAGAGTTACTTTGATAGAGTAAAACTTAGAGGTTTATTTCTAGAATTATAGGAATCGAACCTAATCCTAAGAATCCAAAAATCTTCGTGCTACCAATATTACACCACATTCTAAAGTAAGGTCAGCTAAATAAGCTATCGGGCCCATACCCCGAAAATGTTGGTTTATACCCTTCCCATACTAATCAAACCCCCTATTTTTATTATCATTATATCAACCGTTATTTCAGGAACTATAATCGTAATAACAGCCTCCCATTGACTTATAGTCTGAATCGGCCTCGAAATAAACCTATTAGCCATTATTCCCATCCTCATAAAAAAATATAATCCACGAGCCATAGAAGCAGCCACAAAATATTTCCTGACACAAGCAACTGCTTCAGTACTCCTAATAATAGGAATCATCATCAACCTACTGCATTCAGGACAATGAACTGTATCAAAAGATCTCAACCCCATAGCATCTATCATAATAACAACCGCCTTAGCAATAAAACTAGGACTAGCCCCATTCCACTTCTGAGTGCCCGAAGTTACACAAGGAATCTCCATATCCTCAGGCCTAATCCTACTCACATGACAAAAAATTGCTCCACTATCAATCCTATACCAAATCTCACCCACCATCAATCCCAACCTACTCCTAACAATAGCCATCGTATCAGTTATAGTCGGAGGCTGAGGAGGACTTAACCAAACCCAACTACGAAAAATTATAGCATATTCCTCAATTGCCCACATAGGCTGAATAGCAGCCATCATAATATATAGCCCCACAATAATAATTTTAAACCTGACCATCTACATCATCATAACACTAACCACCTTCATATTATTCATACACAACTCCACCACCACAACATCATCCCTATCACAAACATGAAACAAAACACCCCTAATCACCTCATTTATCCTAGTACTAATAATGTCTCTAGGCGGCCTTCCTCCACTCTCCGGCTTCATCCCAAAATGAATAATCATTCCGGGACTAACTAAAAACGAAATAATTATAATGCCCACACTACTAGCTATAACAGCACTACTTAACCTGTACTTCTACATACGACTAACGTATACCACTGCACTGACTATATTCCCCTCAAACAACTGTATAAAAATAAAATGACGATTCGAGTGCACAGAAAAAACAATCCTTTTACCCCCCCCCCTCCCTTAATTGTAATATCCACCATGCTACTTACCACTCGCACCAATACTATCCATCCTAGATTAGAAGTTTAGGTTAAATTAGACCAAGAGCCTTCAAAGCTCTAAGTAAGCCCTAACAGACTTAACTTCTGCATACCAATTAATCCTAAGGACTGCAAGAATCTATCTTACATCAATTGATTGCAAATCAAACACTTTAATTAAGCTAAGCCCTTACTAGATTGGTGGGCCCCAACCCCACGAAATTTTAGTTAACAGCTAAATACCCTAGTCCACTGGCTTCAATCTACTTCTCCCGCCGTCTAGAAAAAAAAGGCGGGAGAAGCCCCGGCAGCGTCAAGCTGCTTCTTTGAATTTGCAATTCAATATGACATTCACTGCAGGACTTGGTAAAAAGAGGACTGAACCTCTGTCTTTAGATTTACAGTCTAATGCTTACTCAGCCATTTTACCTATGTTCATAAACCGCTGACTATTTTCAACCAATCACAAAGATATTGGAACTCTTTACCTTCTATTTGGCGCCTGGGCCGGTATGGTAGGGACCGCTCTCAGTCTCTTCATCCGAGCCGAACTGGGTCAACCTGGCACGCTACTAGGGGACGACCAAATTTATAATGTAGTCGTCACCGCCCATGCCTTTGTAATAATCTTCTTTATAGCAATGCCTATTATGATTGGAGGATTCGGAAACTGATTGGTTCCACTAATAATTGGAGCCCCCGATATAGCATTCCCTCGAATGAATAATATGAGCTTCTGACTCCTTCCCCCGTCTTTCCTACTTTTGCTCGCATCATCTATGGTAGAGGCTGGAGCAGGGACTGGATGGACAGTACACCCACCTCTAGCCGGCAACCTAGCTCATGCAGGAGCATCCGTAGATCTAACTATTTTTTCACTACACCTAGCAGGTGTCCCCTCAATCTTAGGTGCTATTAATTTTATTACTACTATTATTAATATAAAACCCCCTGCTCTATCCCAATATCAAACACCCCTATTTGTCTGATCGGTCTTAATCACTGCTGTATTGCTACTTCTATCACTACCAGTTTTAGCAGCAGGCATCACTATACTACTGACAGATCGAAATCTGAACACCACATTTTTTGACCCCGCCGGAGGAGGGGATCCTATCTTATATCAACACCTATTCTGATTTTTCGGTCACCCAGAAGTCTACATTTTAATTTTACCCGGGTTTGGAATAATTTCACATATTGTTACCTACTACTCAGGTAAAAAAGAACCTTTTGGCTACATGGGAATAGTCTGAGCTATAACATCAATTGGCTTTCTGGGCTTTATCGTATGAGCCCATCCCATGTTTACTGTGGGGATAGATGTGGACACACGAGCATACTTTACATCAGCTACTATAATTATTGCTATTCCCACTGGGGTAAAAGTATTTAGCTGACTGGCCACTCTTCATGGAGGTAATATCAAATGGTCCCCTGCTATGCTATGAGCTCTGGGATTCGTTTTCCTATTCACCGTAGGAGGCTTAACAGGAATTGTACTAGCAAATTCCTCATTAGATATTGTTCTTCACGACACATACTACGTAGTAGCCCACTTCCACTATGTCTTGTCAATAGGAGCAGTATTTGCTCTCATAGGAGGCTTCGTCCATTGATTCCCCCTATTCTCAGGGTATACTCTCGATAACACTTGGGCAAAAATTCATTTTACGATTATGTTCGTAGGTGTCAATATAACGTTTTTCCCTCAGCATTTTCTAGGCCTGTCCGGAATGCCTCGACGTTATTCTGACTACCCAGACGCATATACAACTTGAAACACAATCTCCTCAATAGGCTCTTTTATTTCACTAACAGCAGTAATATTAATAGTTTGTATAGTGTGAGAAGCTTTTGCATCAAAGCGAGAAGTGGCCATAGTGGAACTAACCACAACTAATCTTGAATGGCTGCATGGATGTCCCCCTCCATATCACACATTTGAAGAGCCAACCTGTGTGCTGTTAAAATAAGAAAGGAAGGAATCGAACCTCCTTAGACTGGTTTCAAGCCAATACCATAACCATTATGTCTTTCTCAATCAAGAAGTATTAGTAAAACAATTACATAACTCTGTCAAGGTTAAATTATAGGTTTAAGCCCTATGTACTTCCATGGCATACCCCTTCCAACTAGGTTTTCAAGATGCTACATCCCCCATCATAGAAGAGCTCCTACACTTCCATGATCACACACTAATAATTGTATTCCTAATTAGCTCCCTAGTCCTTTATATCATCTCACTAATACTAACAACCAAACTCACGCACACAAGCACAATGGATGCCCAAGAAGTAGAAACCATCTGAACCATTTTACCAGCTATCATCTTAATTCTCATTGCCCTACCCTCCTTACGAATTCTCTATATAATAGACGAGATTAATAGCCCCTCTCTTACTGTAAAGACCATGGGACATCAATGGTATTGAAGCTATGAATACACTGACTCTGAAGACCTAAGCTTTGACTCCTGTATAATTCCCACTCAAGAGCCAAAGCCCGGAGAACTCCGACTATTAGAAGTTGATAACCGAGTAGCACTACCAATAGAAGTGACCATTCGCGTGTTAATCTCGTCAGAAGACGTACTACACTCATGAGCCGTCCCATCCCTGGGCCTAAAAACTGATGCTATTCCAGGCCGACTAAACCAAACAACCCTAATGGGTACACGACCTGGACTCTATTATGGTCAGTGCTCAGAGATCTGCGGCTCAAACCACAGTTTTATGCCCATTGTTCTTGAACTAGTCCCATTAGCATATTTTGAAAAATGATCTGCGTCTATACTGTAAATTCATTAAGAAGCTAAACTAGCGTTAACCTTTTAAGTTAAAAACTGGGAGTTTAAACCTCCCCTTAATGACATGCCACAGTTAGATACATCAACCTGATTCATCACTATTATTTCAAGAATTATAACACTATTTATTATATTTCAACTAAAAATCTCAAAACACCTGTATCCTTCAAGCCCGGAACCCAAATCTACAGCTGCACTAAAACAGCCTAACCCTTGAGAAAAAAAAAAAGGAACGAAAATCTATTCACCTCTTTCACTACCCCAACAATAATAGGATTGCCTGTTGTCGTATTAATTATGATGTTCCCCAGCATTCTATTCCCCTCACCTAACCGACTAATTAATAACCGTTTAGTCTCACTTCAACAGTGATTAGTACAACTAACTTCAAAACAAATACTAGCCATTCACAATCACAAAGGACAAACTTGGGCCCTAATACTCATAGCTCTCATTTTATTTATTGGATCAACAAACCTGTTAGGTCTACTGCCTCACTCATTTACTCCAACTACCCAATTATCAATAAACTTAGGAATAGCTATTCCCCTAGGAGCCGGTACCGTAATCACCGGGTTTCGCCACAAAACTAAAGCGTCCCTGGCCCACTTTTCTACCACAAGGAACACCAATCCCCCTGATCCCTATGCTTGTAATTATTGAAACCATTAGCCTTTTTATCCAGCCCGTGGCTCTGGCCGTACGACTTACAGCTAACATTACTGCAGGCCACCTATTCATACACTTAATTGGAGGAGCTGCTCTGGCCCTAACAAACATTAGTACCTCTGTTGCTTTAATTACCTTTATTATCCTCATCCTACTGACAATCCTTGAATTTGCTGTGGCTCTAATCCAAGCCTACGTCTTTACCCTACTTGTAAGCCTGTATCTACATGACAATACTTAATGACCCATCAAACCCACGCATACCATATGGTTAACCCCAGTCCATGGCCACTTACGGGAGCCCTTTCAGCCCTACTGATAACTTCAGGTCTGGCCATATGATTTCACTACAACTCAATACTATTATTGACCCTAGGTATAACCACTAACCTACTGACTATATATCAATGGTGACGAGACATTATTCGGGAAAGCACATTCCAAGGTCACCACACACCCATCGTTCAAAAAGGTCTCCGTTATGGAATAATTCTCTTTATCACCTCAGACGTATTCTTCTTCGCAGGCTTTGTCTGGGCCTTCTACCACTCAAGTCTAGCCCCAACTCCTGAATTGGGAGGATGCTGACCACCAACAGGTATTATTCCCCTAAACCCCCTAGAAGTCCCACTACTCAATACCTCCGTACTTCTAGCTTCCGGAGTGTCAGTCACCTGAGCTCACCACAGTTTAATAGAAGGGAATCGAAAACACATACTCCAAGCACTGTTTATTACAATCTCCCTAGGAGTCTACTTCACCCTCCTCCAAGCCTCCGAATACTATGAAACATCATTCACAATCTCAGACGGAGTCTACGGATCCACCTTCTTCATGGCTACAGGATTCCACGGACTACACGTAATTATCGGCTCTACCTTCCTAATTGTATGCTTCTTGCGCCAACTAAAAGATCACTTCACATCGAGCCACCACTTTGGATTTGAAGCCGCTTGCTTGAGATTGACATTTCGTAGACGTGGTTTGACTATTCCTATACGTTTCTATTTATTGATGAGGATCCTATTCCTTTAGTATTAACAAGTACAGTTGACTTCCAATCAACCAGTTTCGGTATAATCCGAAAGGGAATAACAAACGTAATACTCGCCCTGCTCACCAATACACTTCTACCCACACTACTTGCACTCATCGCATTCTGACTACCCCAACTAAATATCTATGCAGAAAAAGCAAGTCCTTATGAATGTGGATTTGACCCCATAGGATCCGCCCGCCTGCCTTTCTCTATAAAATTTTTCTTAGTAGCGATTACATTCTTGCTATTTGACCTAGAAATTGCACTACTACGCCCTCTTCCTTGGGCCTCACAAACAAACAAATTATCAACCATACTTACCATAGCTCTTCTACTAATCTCTCTATTAGCCGCAAGCCTAGCCTACGAATGAACCCAAAAAGGACTAGAGTGAACTGAATATGATAATTAGTTTAAACTAAAACAAATGATTTCGACTCATTAGATTGTAGCTTACCCTATAATTATCAGATGTCCATAGTCTATATTAATATCTTCCTGGCTTTCCTCATGTCACTTATAGGACTACTGATGTACCGATCCCACCTAATATCTTCCCTCCTAGGTCTAGAAGGCATAATACTATCCCTATTTATCATGATAACCGTGGCAATTCTAAATAATCACTTCACACTAGCTAGCATGACTCCTATCATCCTGCTCGTATTTGCAGCCTGCGAGGCGGCACTGGGCTTATCCCTACTAGTAATGGTATCAAACACATATGGCACCGACTATGTACAAAACTTAAGCCTCCTACAATGCTAAAAATTATTGTCCCTACTGCCATACTCATACCGATAACATGACTATCAAAACCCAACATACTCTGAATTAACTCAACTACCTATAGCCTTCTGATCAGCCTTATTAGCCTCTCCTATTTAAATCAACTAGGCGACAACAGCCTAAATCTCTCATTACTATTTTTCTCAGACTCACTCTCTGCACCTCTACTAGTATTAACAACATGACTCCTACCACTGATGCTCATGGCTAGTCAATCACACCTGTCAAAAGAGACCTTAGCCCGAAAAAAAACTATACATCACAATACTTATTATCTTACAACTTCTCTTAATTATAACATTCACCGCCACAGAACTAATTATATTCTACATTCTATTTGAAGCCACATTAATCCCCACCCTCATTATTATCACTCGATGGGGTAATCAAACGGAGCGACTAAACGCTGGCCTATACTTTCTATTCTACACCTTGGTAGGCTCACTACCCCTCCTAGTCGCACTACTATACATCCAAAACACAACAGGGACTTTAAATTTCCTAATCATTCAATCATTCAACCACCTTCCTATGAATCCGAGCATCTTACCCACGATTCCGATATGACCAATTAATACACCTCTTATGAAATAGCTTTCTACCCCTTACCCTAGCCCTATGTATATGACACGTCTCCCTACCCATCAGTACAGCAAGCATTCCACCTCAAACATAAGAAATATGTCTGACAAAAGAGTTACTTTGATAGAGTAAAACTTAGAGGTTTATTTCTAGAATTATAGGAATCGAACCTAATCCTAAGAATCCAAAAATCTTCGTGCTACCAATATTACACCACATTCTAAAGTAAGGTCAGCTAAATAAGCTATCGGGCCCATACCCCGAAAATGTTGGTTTATACCCTTCCCATACTAATCAAACCCCCTATTTTTATTATCATTATATCAACCGTTATTTCAGGAACTATAATCGTAATAACAGCCTCCCATTGACTTATAGTCTGAATCGGCCTCGAAATAAACCTATTAGCCATTATTCCCATCCTCATAAAAAAATATAATCCACGAGCCATAGAAGCAGCCACAAAATATTTCCTGACACAAGCAACTGCTTCAGTACTCCTAATAATAGGAATCATCATCAACCTACTGCATTCAGGACAATGAACTGTATCAAAAGATCTCAACCCCATAGCATCTATCATAATAACAACCGCCTTAGCAATAAAACTAGGACTAGCCCCATTCCACTTCTGAGTGCCCGAAGTTACACAAGGAATCTCCATATCCTCAGGCCTAATCCTACTCACATGACAAAAAATTGCTCCACTATCAATCCTATACCAAATCTCACCCACCATCAATCCCAACCTACTCCTAACAATAGCCATCGTATCAGTTATAGTCGGAGGCTGAGGAGGACTTAACCAAACCCAACTACGAAAAATTATAGCATATTCCTCAATTGCCCACATAGGCTGAATAGCAGCCATCATAATATATAGCCCCACAATAATAATTTTAAACCTGACCATCTACATCATCATAACACTAACCACCTTCATATTATTCATACACAACTCCACCACCACAACATCATCCCTATCACAAACATGAAACAAAACACCCCTAATCACCTCATTTATCCTAGTACTAATAATGTCTCTAGGCGGCCTTCCTCCACTCTCCGGCTTCATCCCAAAATGAATAATCATTCCGGGACTAACTAAAAACGAAATAATTATAATGCCCACACTACTAGCTATAACAGCACTACTTAACCTGTACTTCTACATACGACTAACGTATACCACTGCACTGACTATATTCCCCTCAAACAACTGTATAAAAATAAAATGACGATTCGAGTGCACAGAAAAAACAATCCTTTTACCCCCCCCCCTCCCTTAATTGTAATATCCACCATGCTACTTACCACTCGCACCAATACTATCCATCCTAGATTAGAAGTTTAGGTTAAATTAGACCAAGAGCCTTCAGAGCTCTAAGTAAGCCCTAACAGACTTAACTTCTGCATACCAATTAATCCTAAGGACTGCAAGAATCTATCTTACATCAATTGATTGCAAATCAAACACTTTAATTAAGCTAAGCCCTTACTAGATTGGTGGGCCCCAACCCCACGAAATTTTAGTTAACAGCTAAATACCCTAGTCCACTGGCTTCAATCTACTTCTCCCGCCGTCTAGAAAAAAAAGGCGGGAGAAGCCCCGGCAGCGTCAAGCTGCTTCTTTGAATTTGCAATTCAATATGACATTCACTGCAGGACTTGGTAAAAAGAGGACTGAACCTCTGTCTTTAGATTTACAGTCTAATGCTTACTCAGCCATTTTACCTATGTTCATAAACCGCTGACTATTTTCAACCAATCACAAAGATATTGGAACTCTTTACCTTCTATTTGGCGCCTGGGCCGGTATGGTAGGGACCGCTCTCAGTCTCTTCATCCGAGCCGAACTGGGTCAACCTGGCACGCTACTAGGGGACGACCAAATTTATAATGTAGTCGTCACCGCCCATGCCTTTGTAATAATCTTCTTTATAGTAATGCCTATTATGATTGGAGGATTCGGAAACTGATTGGTTCCACTAATAATTGGAGCCCCCGATATAGCATTCCCTCGAATGAATAATATGAGCTTCTGACTCCTTCCCCCGTCTTTCCTACTTTTGCTCGCATCATCTATGGTAGAGGCTGGAGCAGGGACTGGATGGACAGTACACCCACCTCTAGCCGGCAACCTAGCTCATGCAGGAGCATCCGTAGATCTAACTATTTTTTCACTACACCTAGCAGGTGTCCCCTCAATCTTAGGTGCTATTAATTTTATTACTACTATTATTAATATAAAACCCCCTGCTCTATCCCAATATCAAACACCCCTATTTGTCTGATCGGTCTTAATCACTGCTGTATTGCTACTTCTATCACTACCAGTTTTAGCAGCAGGCATCACTATACTACTGACAGATCGAAATCTGAACACCACATTTTTTGACCCCGCCGGAGGAGGGGATCCTATCTTATATCAACACCTATTCTGATTTTTCGGTCACCCAGAAGTCTACATTTTAATTTTACCCGGGTTTGGAATAATTTCACATATTGTTACCTACTACTCAGGTAAAAAAGAACCTTTTGGCTACATGGGAATAGTCTGAGCTATAACATCAATTGGCTTTCTGGGCTTTATCGTATGAGCCCATCCCATGTTTACTGTGGGGATAGATGTGGACACACGAGCATACTTTACATCAGCTACTATAATTATTGCTATTCCCACTGGGGTAAAAGTATTTAGCTGACTGGCCACTCTTCATGGAGGTAATATCAAATGGTCCCCTGCTATGCTATGAGCTCTGGGATTCGTTTTCCTATTCACCGTAGGAGGCTTAACAGGAATTGTACTAGCAAATTCCTCATTAGATATTGTTCTTCACGACACATACTACGTAGTAGCCCACTTCCACTATGTCTTGTCAATAGGAGCAGTATTTGCTCTCATAGGAGGCTTCGTCCATTGATTCCCCCTATTCTCAGGGTATACTCTCGATAACACTTGGGCAAAAATTCATTTTACGATTATGTTCGTAGGTGTCAATATAACGTTTTTCCCTCAGCATTTTCTAGGCCTGTCCGGAATGCCTCGACGTTATTCTGACTACCCAGACGCATATACAACTTGAAACACAATCTCCTCAATAGGCTCTTTTATTTCACTAACAGCAGTAATATTAATAGTTTGTATAGTGTGAGAAGCTTTTGCATCAAAGCGAGAAGTGGCCATAGTGGAACTAACCACAACTAATCTTGAATGGCTGCATGGATGTCCCCCTCCATATCACACATTTGAAGAGCCAACCTGTGTGCTGTTAAAATAAGAAAGGAAGGAATCGAACCTCCTTAGACTGGTTTCAAGCCAATACCATAACCATTATGTCTTTCTCAATCAAGAAGTATTAGTAAAACAATTACATAACTCTGTCAAGGTTAAATTATAGGTTTAAGCCCTATGTACTTCCATGGCATACCCCTTCCAACTAGGTTTTCAAGATGCTACATCCCCCATCATAGAAGAGCTCCTACACTTCCATGATCACACACTAATAATTGTATTCCTAATTAGCTCCCTAGTCCTTTATATCATCTCACTAATACTAACAACCAAACTCACGCACACAAGCACAATGGATGCCCAAGAAGTAGAAACCATCTGAACCATTTTACCAGCTATCATCTTAATTCTCATTGCCCTACCCTCCTTACGAATTCTCTATATAATAGACGAGATTAATAGCCCCTCTCTTACTGTAAAGACCATGGGACATCAATGGTATTGAAGCTATGAATACACTGACTCTGAAGACCTAAGCTTTGACTCCTGTATAATTCCCACTCAAGAGCCAAAGCCCGGAGAACTCCGACTATTAGAAGTTGATAACCGAGTAGCACTACCAATAGAAGTGACCATTCGCGTGTTAATCTCATCAGAAGACGTACTACACTCATGAGCCGTCCCATCCCTGGGCCTAAAAACTGATGCTATTCCAGGCCGACTAAACCAAACAACCCTAATGGGTACACGACCTGGACTCTATTATGGTCAGTGCTCAGAGATCTGCGGCTCAAACCACAGTTTTATGCCCATTGTTCTTGAACTAGTCCCATTAGCATATTTTGAAAAATGATCTGCGTCTATACTGTAAATTCATTAAGAAGCTAAACTAGCGTTAACCTTTTAAGTTAAAAACTGGGAGTTTAAACCTCCCCTTAATGACATGCCACAGTTAGATACATCAACCTGATTCATCACTATTATTTCAAGAATTATAACACTATTTATTATATTTCAACTAAAAATCTCAAAACACCTGTATCCTTCAAGCCCGGAACCCAAATCTACAGCTGCACTAAAACAGCCTAACCCTTGAGAAAAAAAAAAAATGAACGAAAATCTATTCACCTCTTTCACTACCCCAACAATAATAGGATTGCCTGTTGTCGTATTAATTATGATGTTCCCCAGCATTCTATTCCCCTCACCTAACCGACTAATTAATAACCGTTTAGTCTCACTTCAACAGTGATTAGTACAACTAACTTCAAAACAAATACTAGCCATTCACAATCACAAAGGACAAACTTGGGCCCTAATACTCATAGCTCTCATTTTATTTATTGGATCAACAAACCTGTTAGGTCTACTGCCTCACTCATTTACTCCAACTACCCAATTATCAATAAACTTAGGAATAGCTATTCCCCTATGAGCCGGTACCGTAATCACCGGGTTTCGCCACAAAACTAAAGCGTCCCTGGCCCACTTTTCTACCACAAGGAACACCAATCCCCCTGATCCCTATGCTTGTAATTATTGAAACCATTAGCCTTTTTATCCAGCCCGTGGCTCTGGCCGTACGACTTACAGCTAACATTACTGCAGGCCACCTATTCATACACTTAATTGGAGGAGCTGCTCTGGCCCTAACAAACATTAGTACCTCTGTTGCTTTAATTACCTTTATTATCCTCATCCTACTGACAATCCTTGAATTTGCTGTGGCTCTAATCCAAGCCTACGTCTTTACCCTACTTGTAAGCCTGTATCTACATGACAATACTTAATGACCCATCAAACCCACGCATACCATATGGTTAACCCCAGTCCATGGCCACTTACGGGAGCCCTTTCAGCCCTACTGATAACTTCAGGTCTGGCCATATGATTTCACTACAACTCAATACTATTATTGACCCTAGGTATAACCACTAACCTACTGACTATATATCAATGGTGACGAGACATTATTCGGGAAAGCACATTCCAAGGTCACCACACACCCATCGTTCAAAAAGGTCTCCGTTATGGAATAATTCTCTTTATCACCTCAGACGTATTCTTCTTCGCAGGCTTTGTCTGGGCCTTCTACCACTCAAGTCTAGCCCCAACTCCTGAATTGGGAGGATGCTGACCACCAACAGGTATTATTCCCCTAAACCCCCTAGAAGTCCCACTACTCAATACCTCCGTACTTCTAGCTTCCGGAGTGTCAGTCACCTGAGCTCACCACAGTTTAATAGAAGGGAATCGAAAACACATACTCCAAGCACTATTTATTACAATCTCCCTAGGAGTCTACTTCACCCTCCTCCAAGCCTCCGAATACTATGAAACATCATTCACAATCTCAGACGGAGTCTACGGATCCACCTTCTTCATGGCTACAGGATTCCACGGACTACACGTAATTATCGGCTCTACCTTCCTAATTGTATGCTTCTTGCGCCAACTAAAAGATCACTTCACATCGAGCCACCACTTTGGATTTGAAGCCGCTTGCTTGAGATTGACATTTCGTAGACGTGGTTTGACTATTCCTATACGTTTCTATTTATTGATGAGGATCCTATTCCTTTAGTATTAACAAGTACAGTTGACTTCCAATCAACCAGTTTCGGTATAATCCGAAAGGGAATAACAAACGTAATACTCGCCCTGCTCACCAATACACTTCTACCCACACTACTTGCACTCATCGCATTCTGACTACCCCAACTAAATATCTATGCAGAAAAAGCAAGTCCTTATGAATGTGGATTTGACCCCATAGGATCCGCCCGCCTGCCTTTCTCTATAAAATTTTTCTTAGTAGCGATTACATTCTTGCTATTTGACCTAGAAATTGCACTACTACGCCCTCTTCCTTGGGCCTCACAAACAAACAAATTATCAACCATACTTACCATAGCTCTTCTACTAATCTCTCTATTAGCCGCAAGCCTAGCCTACGAATGAACCCAAAAAGGACTAGAGTGAACTGAATATGATAATTAGTTTAAACTAAAACAAATGATTTCGACTCATTAGATTGTAGCTTACCCTATAATTATCAGATGTCCATAGTCTATATTAATATCTTCCTGGCTTTCCTCATGTCACTTATAGGACTACTGATGTACCGATCCCACCTAATATCTTCCCTCCTAGGTCTAGAAGGCATAATACTATCCCTATTTATCATGATAACCGTGGCAATTCTAAATAATCACTTCACACTAGCTAGCATGACTCCTATCATCCTGCTCGTATTTGCAGCCTGCGAGGCGGCACTGGGCTTATCCCTACTAGTAATGGTATCAAACACATATGGCACCGACTATGTACAAAACTTAAGCCTCCTACAATGCTAAAAATTATTGTCCCTACTGCCATACTCATACCGATAACATGACTATCAAAACCCAACATACTCTGAATTAACTCAACTACCTATAGCCTTCTGATCAGCCTTATTAGCCTCTCCTATTTAAATCAACTAGGCGACAACAGCCTAAATCTCTCATTACTATTTTTCTCAGACTCACTCTCTGCACCTCTACTAGTATTAACAACATGACTCCTACCACTGATGCTCATGGCTAGTCAATCACACCTGTCAAAAGAGACCTTAGCCCGAAAAAAAACTATACATCACAATACTTATTATCTTACAACTTCTCTTAATTATAACATTCACCGCCACAGAACTAATTATATTCTACATTCTATTTGAAGCCACATTAATCCCCACCCTCATTATTATCACTCGATGGGGTAATCAAACGGAGCGACTAAACGCTGGCCTATACTTTCTATTCTACACCTTGGTAGGCTCACTACCCCTCCTAGTCGCACTACTATACATCCAAAACACAACAGGGACTTTAAATTTCCTAATCATTCAATCATTCAACCACCTTCCTATGAATCCGAGCATCTTACCCACGATTCCGATATGACCAATTAATACACCTCTTATGAAATAGCTTTCTACCCCTTACCCTAGCCCTATGTATATGACACGTCTCCCTACCCATCAGTACAGCAAGCATTCCACCTCAAACATAAGAAATATGTCTGACAAAAGAGTTACTTTGATAGAGTAAAACTTAGAGGTTTATTTCTAGAATTATAGGAATCGAACCTAATCCTAAGAATCCAAAAATCTTCGTGCTACCAATATTACACCACATTCTAAAGTAAGGTCAGCTAAATAAGCTATCGGGCCCATACCCCGAAAATGTTGGTTTATACCCTTCCCATACTAATCAAACCCCCTATTTTTATTATCATTATATCAACCGTTATTTCAGGAACTATAATCGTAATAACAGCCTCCCATTGACTTATAGTCTGAATCGGCCTCGAAATAAACCTATTAGCCATTATTCCCATCCTCATAAAAAAATATAATCCACGAGCCATAGAAGCAGCCACAAAATATTTCCTGACACAAGCAACTGCTTCAGTACTCCTAATAATAGGAATCATCATCAACCTACTGCATTCAGGACAATGAACTGTATCAAAAGATCTCAACCCCATAGCATCTATCATAATAACAACCGCCTTAGCAATAAAACTAGGACTAGCCCCATTCCACTTCTGAGTGCCCGAAGTTACACAAGGAATCTCCATATCCTCAGGCCTAATCCTACTCACATGACAAAAAATTGCTCCACTATCAATCCTATACCAAATCTCACCCACCATCAATCCCAACCTACTCCTAACAATAGCCATCGTATCAGTTATAGTCGGAGGCTGAGGAGGACTTAACCAAACCCAACTACGAAAAATTATAGCATATTCCTCAATTGCCCACATAGGCTGAATAGCAGCCATCATAATATATAGCCCCACAATAATAATTTTAAACCTGACCATCTACATCATCATAACACTAACCACCTTCATATTATTCATACACAACTCCACCACCACAACATCATCCCTATCACAAACATGAAACAAAACACCCCTAATCACCTCATTTATCCTAGTACTAATAATGTCTCTAGGCGGCCTTCCTCCACTCTCCGGCTTCATCCCAAAATGAATAATCATTCCGGGACTAACTAAAAACGAAATAATTATAATGCCCACACTACTAGCTATAACAGCACTACTTAACCTGTACTTCTACATACGACTAACGTATACCACTGCACTGACTATATTCCCCTCAAACAACTGTATAAAAATAAAATGACGATTCGAGTGCACAGAAAAAACAATCCTTTTACCCCCCCCCCTCCCTTAATTGTAATATCCACCATGCTACTTACCACTCGCACCAATACTATCTATCCTAGATTAGAAGTTTAGGTTAAATTAGACCAAGAGCCTTCAAGGCTCTAAGTAAGCCCTAACAGACTTAACTTCTGCATACCAATTAATCCTAAGGACTGCAAGAATCTATCTTACATCAATTGATTGCAAATCAAACACTTTAATTAAGCTAAGCCCTTACTAGATTGGTGGGCCCCAACCCCACGAAATTTTAGTTAACAGCTAAATACCCTAGTCCACTGGCTTCAATCTACTTCTCCCGCCGTCTAGAAAAAAAAGGCGGGAGAAGCCCCGGCAGCGTCAAGCTGCTTCTTTGAATTTGCAATTCAATATGACATTCACTGCAGGACTTGGTAAAAAGAGGACTGAACCTCTGTCTTTAGATTTACAGTCTAATGCTTACTCAGCCATTTTACCTATGTTCATAAACCGCTGACTATTTTCAACCAATCACAAAGATATTGGAACTCTTTACCTTCTATTTGGCGCCTGGGCCGGTATGGTAGGGACCGCTCTCAGTCTCTTCATCCGAGCCGAACTGGGTCAACCTGGCACGCTACTAGGGGACGACCAAATTTATAATGTAGTCGTCACCGCCCATGCCTTTGTAATAATCTTCTTTATAGTAATGCCTATTATGATTGGAGGATTCGGAAACTGATTGGTTCCACTAATAATTGGAGCCCCCGATATAGCATTCCCTCGAATGAATAATATGAGCTTCTGACTCCTTCCCCCGTCTTTCCTACTTTTGCTCGCATCATCTATGGTAGAGGCTGGAGCAGGGACTGGATGGACAGTACACCCACCTCTAGCCGGCAACCTAGCTCATGCAGGAGCATCCGTAGATCTAACTATTTTTTCACTACACCTAGCAGGTGTCCCCTCAATCTTAGGTGCTATTAATTTTATTACTACTATTATTAATATAAAACCCCCTGCTCTATCCCAATATCAAACACCCCTATTTGTCTGATCGGTCTTAATCACTGCTGTATTGCTACTTCTATCACTACCAGTTTTAGCAGCAGGCATCACTATACTACTGACAGATCGAAATCTGAACACCACATTTTTTGACCCCGCCGGAGGAGGGGATCCTATCTTATATCAACACCTATTCTGATTTTTCGGTCACCCAGAAGTCTACATTTTAATTTTACCCGGGTTTGGAATAATTTCACATATTGTTACCTACTACTCAGGTAAAAAAGAACCTTTTGGCTACATGGGAATAGTCTGAGCTATAACATCAATTGGCTTTCTGGGCTTTATCGTATGAGCCCATCCCATGTTTACTGTGGGGATAGATGTGGACACACGAGCATACTTTACATCAGCTACTATAATTATTGCTATTCCCACTGGGGTAAAAGTATTTAGCTGACTGGCCACTCTTCATGGAGGTAATATCAAATGGTCCCCTGCTATGCTATGAGCTCTGGGATTCGTTTTCCTATTCACCGTAGGAGGCTTAACAGGAATTGTACTAGCAAATTCCTCATTAGATATTGTTCTTCACGACACATACTACGTAGTAGCCCACTTCCACTATGTCTTGTCAATAGGAGCAGTATTTGCTCTCATAGGAGGCTTCGTCCATTGATTCCCCCTATTCTCAGGGTATACTCTCGATAACACTTGGGCAAAAATTCATTTTACGATTATGTTCGTAGGTGTCAATATAACGTTTTTCCCTCAGCATTTTCTAGGCCTGTCCGGAATGCCTCGACGTTATTCTGACTACCCAGACGCATATACAACTTGAAACACAATCTCCTCAATAGGCTCTTTTATTTCACTAACAGCAGTAATATTAATAGTTTGTATAGTGTGAGAAGCTTTTGCATCAAAGCGAGAAGTGGCCATAGTGGAACTAACCACAACTAATCTTGAATGGCTGCATGGATGTCCCCCTCCATATCACACATTTGAAGAGCCAACCTGTGTGCTGTTAAAATAAGAAAGGAAGGAATCGAACCTCCTTAGACTGGTTTCAAGCCAATACC
Source organism: Panthera pardus (assembly GCF_024362965.1). NCBI lineage: Eukaryota > Metazoa > Chordata > Mammalia > Carnivora > Felidae > Panthera > Panthera pardus. The sequence goes on along the minus strand of NW_026526988.1, from coordinate 46,214 downwards.
ATAACCATTATGTCTTTCTCAATCAAGAAGTATTAGTAAAACAATTACATAACTCTGTCAAGGTTAAATTATAGGTTTAAGCCCTATGTACTTCCATGGCATACCCCTTCCAACTAGGTTTTCAAGATGCTACATCCCCCATCATAGAAGAGCTCCTACACTTCCATGATCACACACTAATAATTGTATTCCTAATTAGCTCCCTAGTCCTTTATATCATCTCACTAATACTAACAACCAAACTCACGCACACAAGCACAATGGATGCCCAAGAAGTAGAAACCATCTGAACCATTTTACCAGCTATCATCTTAATTCTCATTGCCCTACCCTCCTTACGAATTCTCTATATAATAGACGAGATTAATAGCCCCTCTCTTACTGTAAAGACCATGGGACATCAATGGTATTGAAGCTATGAATACACTGACTCTGAAGACCTAAGCTTTGACTCCTGTATAATTCCCACTCAAGAGCCAAAGCCCGGAGAACTCCGACTATTAGAAGTTGATAACCGAGTAGCACTACCAATAGAAGTGACCATTCGCGTGTTAATCTCATCAGAAGACGTACTACACTCATGAGCCGTCCCATCCCTGGGCCTAAAAACTGATGCTATTCCAGGCCGACTAAACCAAACAACCCTAATGGGTACACGACCTGGACTCTATTATGGTCAGTGCTCAGAGATCTGCGGCTCAAACCACAGTTTTATGCCCATTGTTCTTGAACTAGTCCCATTAGCATATTTTGAAAAATGATCTGCGTCTATACTGTAAATTCATTAAGAAGCTAAACTAGCGTTAACCTTTTAAGTTAAAAACTGGGAGTTTAAACCTCCCCTTAATGACATGCCACAGTTAGATACATCAACCTGATTCATCACTATTATTTCAAGAATTATAACACTATTTATTATATTTCAACTAAAAATCTCAAAACACCTGTATCCTTCAAGCCCGGAACCCAAATCTACAGCTGCACTAAAACAGCCTAACCCTTGAGAAAAAAAAAAATGAACGAAAATCTATTCACCTCTTTCACTACCCCAACAATAATAGGATTGCCTGTTGTCGTATTAATTATGATGTTCCCCAGCATTCTATTCCCCTCACCTAACCGACTAATTAATAACCGTTTAGTCTCACTTCAACAGTGATTAGTACAACTAACTTCAAAACAAATACTAGCCATTCACAATCACAAAGGACAAACTTGGGCCCTAATACTCATAGCTCTCATTTTATTTATTGGATCAACAAACCTGTTAGGTCTACTGCCTCACTCATTTACTCCAACTACCCAATTATCAATAAACTTAGGAATAGCTATTCCCCTATGAGCCGGTACCGTAATCACCGGGTTTCGCCACAAAACTAAAGCGTCCCTGGCCCACTTTTCTACCACAAGGAACACCAATCCCCCTGATCCCTATGCTTGTAATTATTGAAACCATTAGCCTTTTTATCCAGCCCGTGGCTCTGGCCGTACGACTTACAGCTAACATTACTGCAGGCCACCTATTCATACACTTAATTGGAGGAGCTGCTCTGGCCCTAACAAACATTAGTACCTCTGTTGCTTTAATTACCTTTATTATCCTCATCCTACTGACAATCCTTGAATTTGCTGTGGCTCTAATCCAAGCCTACGTCTTTACCCTACTTGTAAGCCTGTATCTACATGACAATACTTAATGACCCATCAAACCCACGCATACCATATGGTTAACCCCAGTCCATGGCCACTTACGGGAGCCCTTTCAGCCCTACTGATAACTTCAGGTCTGGCCATATGATTTCACTACAACTCAATACTATTATTGACCCTAGGTATAACCACTAACCTACTGACTATATATCAATGGTGACGAGACATTATTCGGGAAAGCACATTCCAAGGTCACCACACACCCATCGTTCAAAAAGGTCTCCGTTATGGAATAATTCTCTTTATCACCTCAGACGTATTCTTCTTCGCAGGCTTTGTCTGGGCCTTCTACCACTCAAGTCTAGCCCCAACTCCTGAATTGGGAGGATGCTGACCACCAACAGGTATTATTCCCCTAAACCCCCTAGAAGTCCCACTACTCAATACCTCCGTACTTCTAGCTTCCGGAGTGTCAGTCACCTGAGCTCACCACAGTTTAATAGAAGGGAATCGAAAACACATACTCCAAGCACTATTTATTACAATCTCCCTAGGAGTCTACTTCACCCTCCTCCAAGCCTCCGAATACTATGAAACATCATTCACAATCTCAGACGGAGTCTACGGATCCACCTTCTTCATGGCTACAGGATTCCACGGACTACACGTAATTATCGGCTCTACCTTCCTAATTGTATGCTTCTTGCGCCAACTAAAAGATCACTTCACATCGAGCCACCACTTTGGATTTGAAGCCGCTTGCTTGAGATTGACATTTCGTAGACGTGGTTTGACTATTCCTATACGTTTCTATTTATTGATGAGGATCCTATTCCTTTAGTATTAACAAGTACAGTTGACTTCCAATCAACCAGTTTCGGTATAATCCGAAAGGGAATAACAAACGTAATACTCGCCCTGCTCACCAATACACTTCTACCCACACTACTTGCACTCATCGCATTCTGACTACCCCAACTAAATATCTATGCAGAAAAAGCAAGTCCTTATGAATGTGGATTTGACCCCATAGGATCCGCCCGCCTGCCTTTCTCTATAAAATTTTTCTTAGTAGCGATTACATTCTTGCTATTTGACCTAGAAATTGCACTACTACTCCCTCTTCCTTGGGCCTCACAAACAAACAAATTATCAACCATACTTACCATAGCTCTTCTACTAATCTCTCTATTAGCCGCAAGCCTAGCCTACGAATGAACCCAAAAAGGACTAGAGTGAACTGAATATGATAATTAGTTTAAACTAAAACAAATGATTTCGACTCATTAGATTGTAGCTTACCCTATAATTATCAGATGTCCATAGTCTATATTAATATCTTCCTGGCTTTCCTCATGTCACTTATAGGACTACTGATGTACCGATCCCACCTAATATCTTCCCTCCTAGGTCTAGAAGGCATAATACTATCCCTATTTATCATGATAACCGTGGCAATTCTAAATAATCACTTCACACTAGCTAGCATGACTCCTATCATCCTGCTCGTATTTGCAGCCTGCGAGGCGGCACTGGGCTTATCCCTACTAGTAATGGTATCAAACACATATGGCACCGACTATGTACAAAACTTAAGCCTCCTACAATGCTAAAAATTATTGTCCCTACTGCCATACTCATACCGATAACATGACTATCAAAACCCAACATACTCTGAATTAACTCAACTACCTATAGCCTTCTGATCAGCCTTATTAGCCTCTCCTATTTAAATCAACTAGGCGACAACAGCCTAAATCTCTCATTACTATTTTTCTCAGACTCACTCTCTGCACCTCTACTAGTATTAACAACATGACTCCTACCACTGATGCTCATGGCTAGTCAATCACACCTGTCAAAAGAGACCTTAGCCCGAAAAAAAACTATACATCACAATACTTATTATCTTACAACTTCTCTTAATTATAACATTCACCGCCACAGAACTAATTATATTCTACATTCTATTTGAAGCCACATTAATCCCCACCCTCATTATTATCACTCGATGGGGTAATCAAACGGAGCGACTAAACGCTGGCCTATACTTTCTATTCTACACCTTGGTAGGCTCACTACCCCTCCTAGTCGCACTACTATACATCCAAAACACAACAGGGACTTTAAATTTCCTAATCATTCAATCATTCAACCACCTTCCTATGAATCCGAGCATCTTACCCACGATTCCGATATGACCAATTAATACACCTCTTATGAAATAGCTTTCTACCCCTTACCCTAGCCCTATGTATATGACACGTCTCCCTACCCATCAGTACAGCAAGCATTCCACCTCAAACATAAGAAATATGTCTGACAAAAGAGTTACTTTGATAGAGTAAAACTTAGAGGTTTATTTCTAGAATTATAGGAATCGAACCTAATCCTAAGAATCCAAAAATCTTCGTGCTACCAATATTACACCACATTCTAAAGTAAGGTCAGCTAAATAAGCTATCGGGCCCATACCCCGAAAATGTTGGTTTATACCCTTCCCATACTAATCAAACCCCCTATTTTTATTATCATTATATCAACCGTTATTTCAGGAACTATAATCGTAATAACAGCCTCCCATTGACTTATAGTCTGAATCGGCCTCGAAATAAACCTATTAGCCATTATTCCCATCCTCATAAAAAAATATAATCCACGAGCCATAGAAGCAGCCACAAAATATTTCCTGACACAAGCAACTGCTTCAGTACTCCTAATAATAGGAATCATCATCAACCTACTGCATTCAGGAGAATGAACTGTATCAAAAGATCTCAACCCCATAGCATCTATCATAATAACAACCGCCTTAGCAATAAAACTAGGACTAGCCCCATTCCACTTCTGAGTGCCCGAAGTTACACAAGGAATCTCCATATCCTCAGGCCTAATCCTACTCACATGACAAAAAATTGCTCCACTATCAATCCTATACCAAATCTCACCCACCATCAATCCCAACCTACTCCTAACAATAGCCATCGTATCAGTTATAGTCGGAGGCTGAGGAGGACTTAACCAAACCCAACTACGAAAAATTATAGCATATTCCTCAATTGCCCACATAGGCTGAATAGCAGCCATCATAATATATAGCCCCACAATAATAATTTTAAACCTGACCATCTACATCATCATAACACTAACCACCTTCATATTATTCATACACAACTCCACCACCACAACATCATCCCTATCACAAACATGAAACAAAACACCCCTAATCACCTCATTTATCCTAGTACTAATAATGTCTCTAGGCGGCCTTCCTCCACTCTCCGGCTTCATCCCAAAATGAATAATCATTCCGGGACTAACTAAAAACGAAATAATTATAATGCCCACACTACTAGCTATAACAGCACTACTTAACCTGTACTTCTACATACGACTAACGTATACCACTGCACTGACTATATTCCCCTCAAACAACTGTATAAAAATAAAATGACGATTCGAGTGCACAGAAAAAACAATCCTTTTACCCCCCCCCCCCCTCCCTTAATTGTAATATCCACCATGCTACTTACCACTCGCACCAATACTATCCATCCTAGATTAGAAGTTTAGGTTAAATTAGACCAAGAGCCTTCAAAGCTCTAAGTAAGCCCTAACAGACTTAACTTCTGCATACCAATTAATCCTAAGGACTGCAAGAATCTATCTTACATCAATTGATTGCAAATCAAACACTTTAATTAAGCTAAGCCCTTACTAGATTGGTGGGCCCCAACCCCACGAAATTTTAGTTAACAGCTAAATACCCTAGTCCACTGGCTTCAATCTACTTCTCCCGCCGTCTAGAAAAAAAAGGCGGGAGAAGCCCCGGCAGCGTCAAGCTGCTTCTTTGAATTTGCAATTCAATATGACATTCACTGCAGGACTTGGTAAAAAGAGGACTGAACCTCTGTCTTTAGATTTACAGTCTAATGCTTACTCAGCCATTTTACCTATGTTCATAAACCGCTGACTATTTTCAACCAATCACAAAGATATTGGAACTCTTTACCTTCTATTTGGCGCCTGGGCCGGTATGGTAGGGACCGCTCTCAGTCTCTTCATCCGAGCCGAACTGGGTCAACCTGGCACGCTACTAGGGGACGACCAAATTTATAATGTAGTCGTCACCGCCCATGCCTTTGTAATAATCTTCTTTATAGTAATGCCTATTATGATTGGAGGATTCGGAAACTGATTGGTTCCACTAATAATTGGAGCCCCCGATATAGCATTCCCTCGAATGAATAATATGAGCTTCTGACTCCTTCCCCCGTCTTTCCTACTTTTGCTCGCATCATCTATGGTAGAGGCTGGAGCAGGGACTGGATGGACAGTACACCCACCTCTAGCCGGCAACCTAGCTCATGCAGGAGCATCCGTAGATCTAACTATTTTTTCACTACACCTAGCAGGTGTCCCCTCAATCTTAGGTGCTATTAATTTTATTACTACTATTATTAATATAAAACCCCCTGCTCTATCCCAATATCAAACACCCCTATTTGTCTGATCGGTCTTAATCACTGCTGTATTGCTACTTCTATCACTACCAGTTTTAGCAGCAGGCATCACTATACTACTGACAGATCGAAATCTGAACACCACATTTTTTGACCCCGCCGGAGGAGGGGATCCTATCTTATATCAACACCTATTCTGATTTTTCGGTCACCCAGAAGTCTACATTTTAATTTTACCCGGGTTTGGAATAATTTCACATATTGTTACCTACTACTCAGGTAAAAAAGAACCTTTTGGCTACATGGGAATAGTCTGAGCTATAACATCAATTGGCTTTCTGGGCTTTATCGTATGAGCCCATCCCATGTTTACTGTGGGGATAGATGTGGACACACGAGCATACTTTACATCAGCTACTATAATTATTGCTATTCCCACTGGGGTAAAAGTATTTAGCTGACTGGCCACTCTTCATGGAGGTAATATCAAATGGTCCCCTGCTATGCTATGAGCTCTGGGATTCGTTTTCCTATTCACCGTAGGAGGCTTAACAGGAATTGTACTAGCAAATTCCTCATTAGATATTGTTCTTCACGACACATACTACGTAGTAGCCCACTTCCACTATGTCTTGTCAATAGGAGCAGTATTTGCTCTCATAGGAGGCTTCGTCCATTGATTCCCCCTATTCTCAGGGTATACTCTCGATAACACTTGGGCAAAAATTCATTTTACGATTATGTTCGTAGGTGTCAATATAACGTTTTTCCCTCAGCATTTTCTAGGCCTGTCCGGAATGCCTCGACGTTATTCTGACTACCCAGACGCATATACAACTTGAAACACAATCTCCTCAATAGGCTCTTTTATTTCACTAACAGCAGTAATATTAATAGTTTTTATAGTGTGAGAAGCTTTTGCATCAAAGCGAGAAGTGGCCATAGTGGAACTAACCACAACTAATCTTGAATGGCTGCATGGATGTCCCCCTCCATATCACACATTTGAAGAGCCAACCTGTGTGCTGTTAAAATAAGAAAGGAAGGAATCGAACCTCCTTAGACTGGTTTCAAGCCAATACCATAACCATTATGTCTTTCTCAATCAAGAAGTATTAGTAAAACAATTACATAACTCTGTCAAGGTTAAATTATAGGTTTAAGCCCTATGTACTTCCATGGCATACCCCTTCCAACTAGGTTTTCAAGATGCTACATCCCCCATCATAGAAGAGCTCCTACACTTCCATGATCACACACTAATAATTGTATTCCTAATTAGCTCCCTAGTCCTTTATATCATCTCACTAATACTAACAACCAAACTCACGCACACAAGCACAATGGATGCCCAAGAAGTAGAAACCATCTGAACCATTTTACCAGCTATCATCTTAATTCTCATTGCCCTACCCTCCTTACGAATTCTCTATATAATAGACGAGATTAATAGCCCCTCTCTTACTGTAAAGACCATGGGACATCAATGGTATTGAAGCTATGAATACACTGACTCTGAAGACCTAAGCTTTGACTCCTGTATAATTCCCACTCAAGAGCCAAAGCCCGGAGAACTCCGACTATTAGAAGTTGATAACCGAGTAGCACTACCAATAGAAGTGACCATTCGCGTGTTAATCTCGTCAGAAGACGTACTACACTCATGAGCCGTCCCATCCCTGGGCCTAAAAACTGATGCTATTCCAGGCCGACTAAACCAAACAACCCTAATGGGTACACGACCTGGACTCTATTATGGTCAGTGCTCAGAGATCTGCGGCTCAAACCACAGTTTTATGCCCATTGTTCTTGAACTAGTCCCATTAGCATATTTTGAAAAATGATCTGCGTCTATACTGTAAATTCATTAAGAAGCTAAACTAGCGTTAACCTTTTAAGTTAAAAACTGGGAGTTTAAACCTCCCCTTAATGACATGCCACAGTTAGATACATCAACCTGATTCATCACTATTATTTCAAGAATTATAACACTATTTATTATATTTCAACTAAAAATCTCAAAACACCTGTATCCTTCAAGCCCGGAACCCAAATCTACAGCTGCACTAAAACAGCCTAACCCTTGAGAAAAAAAAAAAGGAACGAAAATCTATTCACCTCTTTCACTACCCCAACAATAATAGGATTGCCTGTTGTCGTATTAATTATGATGTTCCCCAGCATTCTATTCCCCTCACCTAACCGACTAATTAATAACCGTTTAGTCTCACTTCAACAGTGATTAGTACAACTAACTTCAAAACAAATACTAGCCATTCACAATCACAAAGGACAAACTTGGGCCCTAATACTCATAGCTCTCATTTTATTTATTGGATCAACAAACCTGTTAGGTCTACTGCCTCACTCATTTACTCCAACTACCCAATTATCAATAAACTTAGGAATAGCTATTCCCCTATGAGCCGGTACCGTAATCACCGGGTTTCGCCACAAAACTAAAGCGTCCCTGGCCCACTTTTCTACCACAAGGAACACCAATCCCCCTGATCCCTATGCTTGTAATTATTGAAACCATTAGCCTTTTTATCCAGCCCGTGGCTCTGGCCGTACGACTTACAGCTAACATTACTGCAGGCCACCTATTCATACACTTAATTGGAGGAGCTGCTCTGGCCCTAACAAACATTAGTACCTCTGTTGCTTTAATTACCTTTATTATCCTCATCCTACTGACAATCCTTGAATTTGCTGTGGCTCTAATCCAAGCCTACGTCTTTACCCTACTTGTAAGCCTGTATCTACATGACAATACTTAATGACCCATCAAACCCACGCATACCATATGGTTAACCCCAGTCCATGGCCACTTACGGGAGCCCTTTCAGCCCTACTGATAACTTCAGGTCTGGCCATATGATTTCACTACAACTCAATACTATTATTGACCCTAGGTATAACCACTAACCTACTGACTATATATCAATGGTGACGAGACATTATTCGGGAAAGCACATTCCAAGGTCACCACACACCCATCGTTCAAAAAGGTCTCCGTTATGGAATAATTCTCTTTATCACCTCAGACGTATTCTTCTTCGCAGGCTTTGTCTGGGCCTTCTACCACTCAAGTCTAGCCCCAACTCCTGAATTGGGAGGATGCTGACCACCAACAGGTATTATTCCCCTAAACCCCCTAGAAGTCCCACTACTCAATACCTCCGTACTTCTAGCTTCCGGAGTGTCAGTCACCTGAGCTCACCACAGTTTAATAGAAGGGAATCGAAAACACATACTCCAAGCACTATTTATTACAATCTCCCTAGGAGTCTACTTCACCCTCCTCCAAGCCTCCGAATACTATGAAACATCATTCACAATCTCAGACGGAGTCTACGGATCCACCTTCTTCATGGCTACAGGATTCCACGGACTACACGTAATTATCGGCTCTACCTTCCTAATTGTATGCTTCTTGCGCCAACTAAAAGATCACTTCACATCGAGCCACCACTTTGGATTTGAAGCCGCTTGCTTGAGATTGACATTTCGTAGACGTGGTTTGACTATTCCTATACGTTTCTATTTATTGATGAGGATCCTATTCCTTTAGTATTAACAAGTACAGTTGACTTCCAATCAACCAGTTTCGGTATAATCCGAAAGGGAATAACAAACGTAATACTCGCCCTGCTCACCAATACACTTCTACCCACACTACTTGCACTCATCGCATTCTGACTACCCCAACTAAATATCTATGCAGAAAAAGCAAGTCCTTATGAATGTGGATTTGACCCCATAGGATCCGCCCGCCTGCCTTTCTCTATAAAATTTTTCTTAGTAGCGATTACATTCTTGCTATTTGACCTAGAAATTGCACTACTACTCCCTCTTCCTTGGGCCTCACAAACAAACAAATTATCAACCATACTTACCATAGCTCTTCTACTAATCTCTCTATTAGCCGCAAGCCTAGCCTACGAATGAACCCAAAAAGGACTAGAGTGAACTGAATATGATAATTAGTTTAAACTAAAACAAATGATTTCGACTCATTAGATTGTAGCTTACCCTATAATTATCAGATGTCCATAGTCTATATTAATATCTTCCTGGCTTTCCTCATGTCACTTATAGGACTACTGATGTACCGATCCCACCTAATATCTTCCCTCCTAGGTCTAGAAGGCATAATACTATCCCTATTTATCATGATAACCGTGGCAATTCTAAATAATCACTTCACACTAGCTAGCATGACTCCTATCATCCTGCTCGTATTTGCAGCCTGCGAGGCGGCACTGGGCTTATCCCTACTAGTAATGGTATCAAACACATATGGCACCGACTATGTACAAAACTTAAGCCTCCTACAATGCTAAAAATTATTGTCCCTACTGCCATACTCATACCGATAACATGACTATCAAAACCCAACATACTCTGAATTAACTCAACTACCTATAGCCTTCTGATCAGCCTTATTAGCCTCTCCTATTTAAATCAACTAGGCGACAACAGCCTAAATCTCTCATTACTATTTTTCTCAGACTCACTCTCTGCACCTCTACTAGTATTAACAACATGACTCCTACCACTGATGCTCATGGCTAGTCAATCACACCTGTCAAAAGAGACCTTAGCCCGAAAAAAAACTATACATCACAATACTTATTATCTTACAACTTCTCTTAATTATAACATTCACCGCCACAGAACTAATTATATTCTACATTCTATTTGAAGCCACATTAATCCCCACCCTCATTATTATCACTCGATGGGGTAATCAAACGGAGCGACTAAACGCTGGCCTATACTTTCTATTCTACACCTTGGTAGGCTCACTACCCCTCCTAGTCGCACTACTATACATCCAAAACACAACAGGGACTTTAAATTTCCTAATCATTCAATCATTCAACCACCTTCCTATGAATCCGAGCATCTTACCCACGATTCCGATATGACCAATTAATACACCTCTTATGAAATAGCTTTCTACCCCTTACCCTAGCCCTATGTATATGACACGTCTCCCTACCCATCAGTACAGCAAGCATTCCACCTCAAACATAAGAAATATGTCTGACAAAAGAGTTACTTTGATAGAGTAAAACTTAGAGGTTTATTTCTAGAATTATAGGAATCGAACCTAATCCTAAGAATCCAAAAATCTTCGTGCTACCAATATTACACCACATTCTAAAGTAAGGTCAGCTAAATAAGCTATCGGGCCCATACCCCGAAAATGTTGGTTTATACCCTTCCCATACTAATCAAACCCCCTATTTTTATTATCATTATATCAACCGTTATTTCAGGAACTATAATCGTAATAACAGCCTCCCATTGACTTATAGTCTGAATCGGCCTTGAAATAAACCTATTAGCCATTATTCCCATCCTCATAAAAAAATATAATCCACGAGCCATAGAAGCAGCCACAAAATATTTCCTGACACAAGCAACTGCTTCAGTACTCCTAATAATAGGAATCATCATCAACCTACTGCATTCAGGACAATGAACTGTATCAAAAGATCTCAACCCCATAGCATCTATCATAATAACAACCGCCTTAGCAATAAAACTAGGACTAGCCCCATTCCACTTCTGAGTGCCCGAAGTTACACAAGGAATCTCCATATCCTCAGGCCTAATCCTACTCACATGACAAAAAATTGCTCCACTATCAATCCTATACCAAATCTCACCCACCATCAATCCCAACCTACTCCTAACAATAGCCATCGTATCAGTTATAGTCGGAGGCTGAGGAGGACTTAACCAAACCCAACTACGAAAAATTATAGCATATTCCTCAATTGCCCACATAGGCTGAATAGCAGCCATCATAATATATAGCCCCACAATAATAATTTTAAACCTGACCATCTACATCATCATAACACTAACCACCTTCATATTATTCATACACAACTCCACCACCACAACATCATCCCTATCACAAACATGAAACAAAACACCCCTAATCACCTCATTTATCCTAGTACTAATAATGTCTCTAGGCGGCCTTCCTCCACTCTCCGGCTTCATCCCAAAATGAATAATCATTCCGGGACTAACTAAAAACGAAATAATTATAATGCCCACACTACTAGCTATAACAGCACTACTTAACCTGTACTTCTACATACGACTAACGTATACCACTGCACTGACTATATTCCCCTCAAACAACTGTATAAAAATAAAATGACGATTCGAGTGCACAGAAAAAACAATCCTTTTACCCCCCCCCCTCCCTTAATTGTAATATCCACCATGCTACTTACCACTCGCACCAATACTATCCATCCTAGATTAGAAGTTTAGGTTAAATTAGACCAAGAGCCTTCAAAGCTCTAAGTAAGCCCTAACAGACTTAACTTCTGCATACCAATTAATCCTAAGGACTGCAAGAATCTATCTTACATCAATTGATTGCAAATCAAACACTTTAATTAAGCTAAGCCCTTACTAGATTGGTGGGCCCCAACCCCACGAAATTTTAGTTAACAGCTAAATACCCTAGTCCACTGGCTTCAATCTACTTCTCCCGCCGTCTAGAAAAAAAAGGCGGGAGAAGCCCCGGCAGCGTCAAGCTGCTTCTTTGAATTTGCAATTCAATATGACATTCACTGCAGGACTTGGTAAAAAGAGGACTGAACCTCTGTCTTTAGATTTACAGTCTAATGCTTACTCAGCCATTTTACCTATGTTCATAAACCGCTGACTATTTTCAACCAATCACAAAGATATTGGAACTCTTTACCTTCTATTTGGCGCCTGGGCCGGTATGGTAGGGACCGCTCTCAGTCTCTTCATCCGAGCCGAACTGGGTCAACCTGGCACGCTACTAGGGGACGACCAAATTTATAATGTAGTCGTCACCGCCCATGCCTTTGTAATAATCTTCTTTATAGTAATGCCTATTATGATTGGAGGATTCGGAAACTGATTGGTTCCACTAATAATTGGAGCCCCCGATATAGCATTCCCTCGAATGAATAATATGAGCTTCTGACTCCTTCCCCCGTCTTTCCTACTTTTGCTCGCATCATCTATGGTAGAGGCTGGAGCAGGGACTGGATGGACAGTACACCCACCTCTAGCCGGCAACCTAGCTCATGCAGGAGCATCCGTAGATCTAACTATTTTTTCACTACACCTAGCAGGTGTCCCCTCAATCTTAGGTGCTATTAATTTTATTACTACTATTATTAATATAAAACCCCCTGCTCTATCCCAATATCAAACACCCCTATTTGTCTGATCGGTCTTAATCACTGCTGTATTGCTACTTCTATCACTACCAGTTTTAGCAGCAGGCATCACTATACTACTGACAGATCGAAATCTGAACACCACATTTTTTGACCCCGCCGGAGGAGGGGATCCTATCTTATATCAACACCTATTCTGATTTTTCGGTCACCCAGAAGTCTACATTTTAATTTTACCCGGGTTTGGAATAATTTCACATATTGTTACCTACTACTCAGGTAAAAAAGAACCTTTTGGCTACATGGGAATAGTCTGAGCTATAACATCAATTGGCTTTCTGGGCTTTATCGTATGAGCCCATCCCATGTTTACTGTGGGGATAGATGTGGACACACGAGCATACTTTACATCAGCTACTATAATTATTGCTATTCCCACTGGGGTAAAAGTATTTAGCTGACTGGCCACTCTTCATGGAGGTAATATCAAATGGTCCCCTGCTATGCTATGAGCTCTGGGATTCGTTTTCCTATTCACCGTAGGAGGCTTAACAGGAATTGTACTAGCAAATTCCTCATTAGATATTGTTCTTCACGACACATACTACGTAGTAGCCCACTTCCACTATGTCTTGTCAATAGGAGCAGTATTTGCTCTCATAGGAGGCTTCGTCCATTGATTCCCCCTATTCTCAGGGTATACTCTCGATAACACTTGGGCAAAAATTCATTTTACGATTATGTTCGTAGGTGTCAATATAACGTTTTTCCCTCAGCATTTTCTAGGCCTGTCCGGAATGCCTCGACGTTATTCTGACTACCCAGACGCATATACAACTTGAAACACAATCTCCTCAATAGGCTCTTTTATTTCACTAACAGCAGTAATATTAATAGTTTTTATAGTGTGAGAAGCTTTTGCATCAAAGCGAGAAGTGGCCATAGTGGAACTAACCACAACTAATCTTGAATGGCTGCATGGATGTCCCCCTCCATATCACACATTTGAAGAGCCAACCTGTGTGCTGTTAAAATAAGAAAGGAAGGAATCGAACCTCCTTAGACTGGTTTCAAGCCAATACCATAACCATTATGTCTTTCTCAATCAAGAAGTATTAGTAAAACAATTACATAACTCTGTCAAGGTTAAATTATAGGTTTAAGCCCTATGTACTTCCATGGCATACCCCTTCCAACTAGGTTTTCAAGATGCTACATCCCCCATCATAGAAGAGCTCCTACACTTCCATGATCACACACTAATAATTGTATTCCTAATTAGCTCCCTAGTCCTTTATATCATCTCACTAATACTAACAACCAAACTCACGCACACAAGCACAATGGATGCCCAAGAAGTAGAAACCATCTGAACCATTTTACCAGCTATCATCTTAATTCTCATTGCCCTACCCTCCTTACGAATTCTCTATATAATAGACGAGATTAATAGCCCCTCTCTTACTGTAAAGACCATGGGACATCAATGGTATTGAAGCTATGAATACACTGACTCTGAAGACCTAAGCTTTGACTCCTGTATAATTCCCACTCAAGAGCCAAAGCCCGGAGAACTCCGACTATTAGAAGTTGATAACCGAGTAGCACTACCAATAGAAGTGACCATTCGCGTGTTAATCTCATCAGAAGACGTACTACACTCATGAGCCGTCCCATCCCTGGGCCTAAAAACTGATGCTATTCCAGGCCGACTAAACCAAACAACCCTAATGGGTACACGACCTGGACTCTATTATGGTCAGTGCTCAGAGATCTGCGGCTCAAACCACAGTTTTATGCCCATTGTTC
Source organism: Panthera pardus (assembly GCF_024362965.1). NCBI lineage: Eukaryota > Metazoa > Chordata > Mammalia > Carnivora > Felidae > Panthera > Panthera pardus. Next base: position 31,099 of record NW_026526988.1, on the reverse strand, counting down.
TTGAACTAGTCCCATTAGCATATTTTGAAAAATGATCTGCGTCTATACTGTAAATTCATTAAGAAGCTAAACTAGCGTTAACCTTTTAAGTTAAAAACTGGGAGTTTAAACCTCCCCTTAATGACATGCCACAGTTAGATACATCAACCTGATTCATCACTATTATTTCAAGAATTATAACACTATTTATTATATTTCAACTAAAAATCTCAAAACACCTGTATCCTTCAAGCCCGGAACCCAAATCTACAGCTGCACTAAAACAGCCTAACCCTTGAGAAAAAAAAAAAGGAACGAAAATCTATTCACCTCTTTCACTACCCCAACAATAATAGGATTGCCTGTTGTCGTATTAATTATGATGTTCCCCAGCATTCTATTCCCCTCACCTAACCGACTAATTAATAACCGTTTAGTCTCACTTCAACAGTGATTAGTACAACTAACTTCAAAACAAATACTAGCCATTCACAATCACAAAGGACAAACTTGGGCCCTAATACTCATAGCTCTCATTTTATTTATTGGATCAACAAACCTGTTAGGTCTACTGCCTCACTCATTTACTCCAACTACCCAATTATCAATAAACTTAGGAATAGCTATTCCCCTATGAGCCGGTACCGTAATCACCGGGTTTCGCCACAAAACTAAAGCGTCCCTGGCCCACTTTTCTACCACAAGGAACACCAATCCCCCTGATCCCTATGCTTGTAATTATTGAAACCATTAGCCTTTTTATCCAGCCCGTGGCTCTGGCCGTACGACTTACAGCTAACATTACTGCAGGCCACCTATTCATACACTTAATTGGAGGAGCTGCTCTGGCCCTAACAAACATTAGTACCTCTGTTGCTTTAATTACCTTTATTATCCTCATCCTACTGACAATCCTTGAATTTGCTGTGGCTCTAATCCAAGCCTACGTCTTTACCCTACTTGTAAGCCTGTATCTACATGACAATACTTAATGACCCATCAAACCCACGCATACCATATGGTTAACCCCAGTCCATGGCCACTTACGGGAGCCCTTTCAGCCCTACTGATAACTTCAGGTCTGGCCATATGATTTCACTACAACTCAATACTATTATTGACCCTAGGTATAACCACTAACCTACTGACTATATATCAATGGTGACGAGACATTATTCGGGAAAGCACATTCCAAGGTCACCACACACCCATCGTTCAAAAAGGTCTCCGTTATGGAATAATTCTCTTTATCACCTCAGACGTATTCTTCTTCGCAGGCTTTGTCTGGGCCTTCTACCACTCAAGTCTAGCCCCAACTCCTGAATTGGGAGGATGCTGACCACCAACAGGTATTATTCCCCTAAACCCCCTAGAAGTCCCACTACTCAATACCTCCGTACTTCTAGCTTCCGGAGTGTCAGTCACCTGAGCTCACCACAGTTTAATAGAAGGGAATCGAAAACACATACTCCAAGCACTATTTATTACAATCTCCCTAGGAGTCTACTTCACCCTCCTCCAAGCCTCCGAATACTATGAAACATCATTCACAATCTCAGACGGAGTCTACGGATCCACCTTCTTCATGGCTACAGGATTCCACGGACTACACGTAATTATCGGCTCTACCTTCCTAATTGTATGCTTCTTGCGCCAACTAAAAGATCACTTCACATCGAGCCACCACTTTGGATTTGAAGCCGCTTGCTTGAGATTGACATTTCGTAGACGTGGTTTGACTATTCCTATACGTTTCTATTTATTGATGAGGATCCTATTCCTTTAGTATTAACAAGTACAGTTGACTTCCAATCAACCAGTTTCGGTATAATCCGAAAGGGAATAACAAACGTAATACTCGCCCTGCTCACCAATACACTTCTACCCACACTACTTGCACTCATCGCATTCTGACTACCCCAACTAAATATCTATGCAGAAAAAGCAAGTCCTTATGAATGTGGATTTGACCCCATAGGATCCGCCCGCCTGCCTTTCTCTATAAAATTTTTCTTAGTAGCGATTACATTCTTGCTATTTGACCTAGAAATTGCACTACTACTCCCTCTTCCTTGGGCCTCACAAACAAACAAATTATCAACCATACTTACCATAGCTCTTCTACTAATCTCTCTATTAGCCGCAAGCCTAGCCTACGAATGAACCCAAAAAGGACTAGAGTGAACTGAATATGATAATTAGTTTAAACTAAAACAAATGATTTCGACTCATTAGATTGTAGCTTACCCTATAATTATCAGATGTCCATAGTCTATATTAATATCTTCCTGGCTTTCCTCATGTCACTTATAGGACTACTGATGTACCGATCCCACCTAATATCTTCCCTCCTAGGTCTAGAAGGCATAATACTATCCCTATTTATCATGATAACCGTGGCAATTCTAAATAATCACTTCACACTAGCTAGCATGACTCCTATCATCCTGCTCGTATTTGCAGCCTGCGAGGCGGCACTGGGCTTATCCCTACTAGTAATGGTATCAAACACATATGGCACCGACTATGTACAAAACTTAAGCCTCCTACAATGCTAAAAATTATTGTCCCTACTGCCATACTCATACCGATAACATGACTATCAAAACCCAACATACTCTGAATTAACTCAACTACCTATAGCCTTCTGATCAGCCTTATTAGCCTCTCCTATTTAAATCAACTAGGCGACAACAGCCTAAATCTCTCATTACTATTTTTCTCAGACTCACTCTCTGCACCTCTACTAGTATTAACAACATGACTCCTACCACTGATGCTCATGGCTAGTCAATCACACCTGTCAAAAGAGACCTTAGCCCGAAAAAAAACTATACATCACAATACTTATTATCTTACAACTTCTCTTAATTATAACATTCACCGCCACAGAACTAATTATATTCTACATTCTATTTGAAGCCACATTAATCCCCACCCTCATTATTATCACTCGATGGGGTAATCAAACGGAGCGACTAAACGCTGGCCTATACTTTCTATTCTACACCTTGGTAGGCTCACTACCCCTCCTAGTCGCACTACTATACATCCAAAACACAACAGGGACTTTAAATTTCCTAATCATTCAATCATTCAACCACCTTCCTATGAATCCGAGCATCTTACCCACGATTCCGATATGACCAATTAATACACCTCTTATGAAATAGCTTTCTACCCCTTACCCTAGCCCTATGTATATGACACGTCTCCCTACCCATCAGTACAGCAAGCATTCCACCTCAAACATAAGAAATATGTCTGACAAAAGAGTTACTTTGATAGAGTAAAACTTAGAGGTTTATTTCTAGAATTATAGGAATCGAACCTAATCCTAAGAATCCAAAAATCTTCGTGCTACCAATATTACACCACATTCTAAAGTAAGGTCAGCTAAATAAGCTATCGGGCCCATACCCCGAAAATGTTGGTTTATACCCTTCCCATACTAATCAAACCCCCTATTTTTATTATCATTATATCAACCGTTATTTCAGGAACTATAATCGTAATAACAGCCTCCCATTGACTTATAGTCTGAATCGGCCTCGAAATAAACCTATTAGCCATTATTCCCATCCTCATAAAAAAATATAATCCACGAGCCATAGAAGCAGCCACAAAATATTTCCTGACACAAGCAACTGCTTCAGTACTCCTAATAATAGGAATCATCATCAACCTACTGCATTCAGGAGAATGAACTGTATCAAAAGATCTCAACCCCATAGCATCTATCATAATAACAACCGCCTTAGCAATAAAACTAGGACTAGCCCCATTCCACTTCTGAGTGCCCGAAGTTACACAAGGAATCTCCATATCCTCAGGCCTAATCCTACTCACATGACAAAAAATTGCTCCACTATCAATCCTATACCAAATCTCACCCACCATCAATCCCAACCTACTCCTAACAATAGCCATCGTATCAGTTATAGTCGGAGGCTGAGGAGGACTTAACCAAACCCAACTACGAAAAATTATAGCATATTCCTCAATTGCCCACATAGGCTGAATAGCAGCCATCATAATATATAGCCCCACAATAATAATTTTAAACCTGACCATCTACATCATCATAACACTAACCACCTTCATATTATTCATACACAACTCCACCACCACAACATCATCCCTATCACAAACATGAAACAAAACACCCCTAATCACCTCATTTATCCTAGTACTAATAATGTCTCTAGGCGGCCTTCCTCCACTCTCCGGCTTCATCCCAAAATGAATAATCATTCCGGGACTAACTAAAAACGAAATAATTATAATGCCCACACTACTAGCTATAACAGCACTACTTAACCTGTACTTCTACATACGACTAACGTATACCACTGCACTGACTATATTCCCCTCAAACAACTGTATAAAAATAAAATGACGATTCGAGTGCACAGAAAAAACAATCCTTTTACCCCCCCCCCCCCTCCCTTAATTGTAATATCCACCATGCTACTTACCACTCGCACCAATACTATCCATCCTAGATTAGAAGTTTAGGTTAAATTAGACCAAGAGCCTTCAAAGCTCTAAGTAAGCCCTAACAGACTTAACTTCTGCATACCAATTAATCCTAAGGACTGCAAGAATCTATCTTACATCAATTGATTGCAAATCAAACACTTTAATTAAGCTAAGCCCTTACTAGATTGGTGGGCCCCAACCCCACGAAATTTTAGTTAACAGCTAAATACCCTAGTCCACTGGCTTCAATCTACTTCTCCCGCCGTCTAGAAAAAAAAGGCGGGAGAAGCCCCGGCAGCGTCAAGCTGCTTCTTTGAATTTGCAATTCAATATGACATTCACTGCAGGACTTGGTAAAAAGAGGACTGAACCTCTGTCTTTAGATTTACAGTCTAATGCTTACTCAGCCATTTTACCTATGTTCATAAACCGCTGACTATTTTCAACCAATCACAAAGATATTGGAACTCTTTACCTTCTATTTGGCGCCTGGGCCGGTATGGTAGGGACCGCTCTCAGTCTCTTCATCCGAGCCGAACTGGGTCAACCTGGCACGCTACTAGGGGACGACCAAATTTATAATGTAGTCGTCACCGCCCATGCCTTTGTAATAATCTTCTTTATAGTAATGCCTATTATGATTGGAGGATTCGGAAACTGATTGGTTCCACTAATAATTGGAGCCCCCGATATAGCATTCCCTCGAATGAATAATATGAGCTTCTGACTCCTTCCCCCGTCTTTCCTACTTTTGCTCGCATCATCTATGGTAGAGGCTGGAGCAGGGACTGGATGGACAGTACACCCACCTCTAGCCGGCAACCTAGCTCATGCAGGAGCATCCGTAGATCTAACTATTTTTTCACTACACCTAGCAGGTGTCCCCTCAATCTTAGGTGCTATTAATTTTATTACTACTATTATTAATATAAAACCCCCTGCTCTATCCCAATATCAAACACCCCTATTTGTCTGATCGGTCTTAATCACTGCTGTATTGCTACTTCTATCACTACCAGTTTTAGCAGCAGGCATCACTATACTACTGACAGATCGAAATCTGAACACCACATTTTTTGACCCCGCCGGAGGAGGGGATCCTATCTTATATCAACACCTATTCTGATTTTTCGGTCACCCAGAAGTCTACATTTTAATTTTACCCGGGTTTGGAATAATTTCACATATTGTTACCTACTACTCAGGTAAAAAAGAACCTTTTGGCTACATGGGAATAGTCTGAGCTATAACATCAATTGGCTTTCTGGGCTTTATCGTATGAGCCCATCCCATGTTTACTGTGGGGATAGATGTGGACACACGAGCATACTTTACATCAGCTACTATAATTATTGCTATTCCCACTGGGGTAAAAGTATTTAGCTGACTGGCCACTCTTCATGGAGGTAATATCAAATGGTCCCCTGCTATGCTATGAGCTCTGGGATTCGTTTTCCTATTCACCGTAGGAGGCTTAACAGGAATTGTACTAGCAAATTCCTCATTAGATATTGTTCTTCACGACACATACTACGTAGTAGCCCACTTCCACTATGTCTTGTCAATAGGAGCAGTATTTGCTCTCATAGGAGGCTTCGTCCATTGATTCCCCCTATTCTCAGGGTATACTCTCGATAACACTTGGGCAAAAATTCATTTTACGATTATGTTCGTAGGTGTCAATATAACGTTTTTCCCTCAGCATTTTCTAGGCCTGTCCGGAATGCCTCGACGTTATTCTGACTACCCAGACGCATATACAACTTGAAACACAATCTCCTCAATAGGCTCTTTTATTTCACTAACAGCAGTAATATTAATAGTTTTTATAGTGTGAGAAGCTTTTGCATCAAAGCGAGAAGTGGCCATAGTGGAACTAACCACAACTAATCTTGAATGGCTGCATGGATGTCCCCCTCCATATCACACATTTGAAGAGCCAACCTGTGTGCTGTTAAAATAAGAAAGGAAGGAATCGAACCTCCTTAGACTGGTTTCAAGCCAATACCATAACCATTATGTCTTTCTCAATCAAGAAGTATTAGTAAAACAATTACATAACTCTGTCAAGGTTAAATTATAGGTTTAAGCCCTATGTACTTCCATGGCATACCCCTTCCAACTAGGTTTTCAAGATGCTACATCCCCCATCATAGAAGAGCTCCTACACTTCCATGATCACACACTAATAATTGTATTCCTAATTAGCTCCCTAGTCCTTTATATCATCTCACTAATACTAACAACCAAACTCACGCACACAAGCACAATGGATGCCCAAGAAGTAGAAACCATCTGAACCATTTTACCAGCTATCATCTTAATTCTCATTGCCCTACCCTCCTTACGAATTCTCTATATAATAGACGAGATTAATAGCCCCTCTCTTACTGTAAAGACCATGGGACATCAATGGTATTGAAGCTATGAATACACTGACTCTGAAGACCTAAGCTTTGACTCCTGTATAATTCCCACTCAAGAGCCAAAGCCCGGAGAACTCCGACTATTAGAAGTTGATAACCGAGTAGCACTACCAATAGAAGTGACCATTCGCGTGTTAATCTCGTCAGAAGACGTACTACACTCATGAGCCGTCCCATCCCTGGGCCTAAAAACTGATGCTATTCCAGGCCGACTAAACCAAACAACCCTAATGGGTACACGACCTGGACTCTATTATGGTCAGTGCTCAGAGATCTGCGGCTCAAACCACAGTTTTATGCCCATTGTTCTTGAACTAGTCCCATTAGCATATTTTGAAAAATGATCTGCGTCTATACTGTAAATTCATTAAGAAGCTAAACTAGCGTTAACCTTTTAAGTTAAAAACTGGGAGTTTAAACCTCCCCTTAATGACATGCCACAGTTAGATACATCAACCTGATTCATCACTATTATTTCAAGAATTATAACACTATTTATTATATTTCAACTAAAAATCTCAAAACACCTGTATCCTTCAAGCCCGGAACCCAAATCTACAGCTGCACTAAAACAGCCTAACCCTTGAGAAAAAAAAAAAGGAACGAAAATCTATTCACCTCTTTCACTACCCCAACAATAATAGGATTGCCTGTTGTCGTATTAATTATGATGTTCCCCAGCATTCTATTCCCCTCACCTAACCGACTAATTAATAACCGTTTAGTCTCACTTCAACAGTGATTAGTACAACTAACTTCAAAACAAATACTAGCCATTCACAATCACAAAGGACAAACTTGGGCCCTAATACTCATAGCTCTCATTTTATTTATTGGATCAACAAACCTGTTAGGTCTACTGCCTCACTCATTTACTCCAACTACCCAATTATCAATAAACTTAGGAATAGCTATTCCCCTATGAGCCGGTACCGTAATCACCGGGTTTCGCCACAAAACTAAAGCGTCCCTGGCCCACTTTTCTACCACAAGGAACACCAATCCCCCTGATCCCTATGCTTGTAATTATTGAAACCATTAGCCTTTTTATCCAGCCCGTGGCTCTGGCCGTACGACTTACAGCTAACATTACTGCAGGCCACCTATTCATACACTTAATTGGAGGAGCTGCTCTGGCCCTAACAAACATTAGTACCTCTGTTGCTTTAATTACCTTTATTATCCTCATCCTACTGACAATCCTTGAATTTGCTGTGGCTCTAATCCAAGCCTACGTCTTTACCCTACTTGTAAGCCTGTATCTACATGACAATACTTAATGACCCATCAAACCCACGCATACCATATGGTTAACCCCAGTCCATGGCCACTTACGGGAGCCCTTTCAGCCCTACTGATAACTTCAGGTCTGGCCATATGATTTCACTACAACTCAATACTATTATTGACCCTAGGTATAACCACTAACCTACTGACTATATATCAATGGTGACGAGACATTATTCGGGAAAGCACATTCCAAGGTCACCACACACCCATCGTTCAAAAAGGTCTCCGTTATGGAATAATTCTCTTTATCACCTCAGACGTATTCTTCTTCGCAGGCTTTGTCTGGGCCTTCTACCACTCAAGTCTAGCCCCAACTCCTGAATTGGGAGGATGCTGACCACCAACAGGTATTATTCCCCTAAACCCCCTAGAAGTCCCACTACTCAATACCTCCGTACTTCTAGCTTCCGGAGTGTCAGTCACCTGAGCTCACCACAGTTTAATAGAAGGGAATCGAAAACACATACTCCAAGCACTATTTATTACAATCTCCCTAGGAGTCTACTTCACCCTCCTCCAAGCCTCCGAATACTATGAAACATCATTCACAATCTCAGACGGAGTCTACGGATCCACCTTCTTCATGGCTACAGGATTCCACGGACTACACGTAATTATCGGCTCTACCTTCCTAATTGTATGCTTCTTGCGCCAACTAAAAGATCACTTCACATCGAGCCACCACTTTGGATTTGAAGCCGCTTGCTTGAGATTGACATTTCGTAGACGTGGTTTGACTATTCCTATACGTTTCTATTTATTGATGAGGATCCTATTCCTTTAGTATTAACAAGTACAGTTGACTTCCAATCAACCAGTTTCGGTATAATCCGAAAGGGAATAACAAACGTAATACTCGCCCTGCTCACCAATACACTTCTACCCACACTACTTGCACTCATCGCATTCTGACTACCCCAACTAAATATCTATGCAGAAAAAGCAAGTCCTTATGAATGTGGATTTGACCCCATAGGATCCGCCCGCCTGCCTTTCTCTATAAAATTTTTCTTAGTAGCGATTACATTCTTGCTATTTGACCTAGAAATTGCACTACTACTCCCTCTTCCTTGGGCCTCACAAACAAACAAATTATCAACCATACTTACCATAGCTCTTCTACTAATCTCTCTATTAGCCGCAAGCCTAGCCTACGAATGAACCCAAAAAGGACTAGAGTGAACTGAATATGATAATTAGTTTAAACTAAAACAAATGATTTCGACTCATTAGATTGTAGCTTACCCTATAATTATCAGATGTCCATAGTCTATATTAATATCTTCCTGGCTTTCCTCATGTCACTTATAGGACTACTGATGTACCGATCCCACCTAATATCTTCCCTCCTAGGTCTAGAAGGCATAATACTATCCCTATTTATCATGATAACCGTGGCAATTCTAAATAATCACTTCACACTAGCTAGCATGACTCCTATCATCCTGCTCGTATTTGCAGCCTGCGAGGCGGCACTGGGCTTATCCCTACTAGTAATGGTATCAAACACATATGGCACCGACTATGTACAAAACTTAAGCCTCCTACAATGCTAAAAATTATTGTCCCTACTGCCATACTCATACCGATAACATGACTATCAAAACCCAACATACTCTGAATTAACTCAACTACCTATAGCCTTCTGATCAGCCTTATTAGCCTCTCCTATTTAAATCAACTAGGCGACAACAGCCTAAATCTCTCATTACTATTTTTCTCAGACTCACTCTCTGCACCTCTACTAGTATTAACAACATGACTCCTACCACTGATGCTCATGGCTAGTCAATCACACCTGTCAAAAGAGACCTTAGCCCGAAAAAAAACTATACATCACAATACTTATTATCTTACAACTTCTCTTAATTATAACATTCACCGCCACAGAACTAATTATATTCTACATTCTATTTGAAGCCACATTAATCCCCACCCTCATTATTATCACTCGATGGGGTAATCAAACGGAGCGACTAAACGCTGGCCTATACTTTCTATTCTACACCTTGGTAGGCTCACTACCCCTCCTAGTCGCACTACTATACATCCAAAACACAACAGGGACTTTAAATTTCCTAATCATTCAATCATTCAACCACCTTCCTATGAATCCGAGCATCTTACCCACGATTCCGATATGACCAATTAATACACCTCTTATGAAATAGCTTTCTACCCCTTACCCTAGCCCTATGTATATGACACGTCTCCCTACCCATCAGTACAGCAAGCATTCCACCTCAAACATAAGAAATATGTCTGACAAAAGAGTTACTTTGATAGAGTAAAACTTAGAGGTTTATTTCTAGAATTATAGGAATCGAACCTAATCCTAAGAATCCAAAAATCTTCGTGCTACCAATATTACACCACATTCTAAAGTAAGGTCAGCTAAATAAGCTATCGGGCCCATACCCCGAAAATGTTGGTTTATACCCTTCCCATACTAATCAAACCCCCTATTTTTATTATCATTATATCAACCGTTATTTCAGGAACTATAATCGTAATAACAGCCTCCCATTGACTTATAGTCTGAATCGGCCTCGAAATAAACCTATTAGCCATTATTCCCATCCTCATAAAAAAATATAATCCACGAGCCATAGAAGCAGCCACAAAATATTTCCTGACACAAGCAACTGCTTCAGTACTCCTAATAATAGGAATCATCATCAACCTACTGCATTCAGGACAATGAACTGTATCAAAAGATCTCAACCCCATAGCATCTATCATAATAACAACCGCCTTAGCAATAAAACTAGGACTAGCCCCATTCCACTTCTGAGTGCCCGAAGTTACACAAGGAATCTCCATATCCTCAGGCCTAATCCTACTCACATGACAAAAAATTGCTCCACTATCAATCCTATACCAAATCTCACCCACCATCAATCCCAACCTACTCCTAACAATAGCCATCGTATCAGTTATAGTCGGAGGCTGAGGAGGACTTAACCAAACCCAACTACGAAAAATTATAGCATATTCCTCAATTGCCCACATAGGCTGAATAGCAGCCATCATAATATATAGCCCCACAATAATAATTTTAAACCTGACCATCTACATCATCATAACACTAACCACCTTCATATTATTCATACACAACTCCACCACCACAACATCATCCCTATCACAAACATGAAACAAAACACCCCTAATCACCTCATTTATCCTAGTACTAATAATGTCTCTAGGCGGCCTTCCTCCACTCTCCGGCTTCATCCCAAAATGAATAATCATTCCGGGACTAACTAAAAACGAAATAATTATAATGCCCACACTACTAGCTATAACAGCACTACTTAACCTGTACTTCTACATACGACTAACGTATACCACTGCACTGACTATATTCCCCTCAAACAACTGTATAAAAATAAAATGACGATTCGAGTGCACAGAAAAAACAATCCTTTTACCCCCCCCCCTCCCTTAATTGTAATATCCACCATGCTACTTACCACTCGCACCAATACTATCCATCCTAGATTAGAAGTTTAGGTTAAATTAGACCAAGAGCCTTCAAAGCTCTAAGTAAGCCCTAACAGACTTAACTTCTGCATACCAATTAATCCTAAGGACTGCAAGAATCTATCTTACATCAATTGATTGCAAATCAAACACTTTAATTAAGCTAAGCCCTTACTAGATTGGTGGGCCCCAACCCCACGAAATTTTAGTTAACAGCTAAATACCCTAGTCCACTGGCTTCAATCTACTTCTCCCGCCGTCTAGAAAAAAAAGGCGGGAGAAGCCCCGGCAGCGTCAAGCTGCTTCTTTGAATTTGCAATTCAATATGACATTCACTGCAGGACTTGGTAAAAAGAGGACTGAACCTCTGTCTTTAGATTTACAGTCTAATGCTTACTCAGCCATTTTACCTATGTTCATAAACCGCTGACTATTTTCAACCAATCACAAAGATATTGGAACTCTTTACCTTCTATTTGGCGCCTGGGCCGGTATGGTAGGGACCGCTCTCAGTCTCTTCATCCGAGCCGAACTGGGTCAACCTGGCACGCTACTAGGGGACGACCAAATTTATAATGTAGTCGTCACCGCCCATGCCTTTGTAATAATCTTCTTTATAGTAATGCCTATTATGATTGGAGGATTCGGAAACTGATTGGTTCCACTAATAATTGGAGCCCCCGATATAGCATTCCCTCGAATGAATAATATGAGCTTCTGACTCCTTCCCCCGTCTTTCCTACTTTTGCTCGCATCATCTATGGTAGAGGCTGGAGCAGGGACTGGATGGACAGTACACCCACCTCTAGCCGGCAACCTAGCTCATGCAGGAGCATCCGTAGATCTAACTATTTTTTCACTACACCTAGCAGGTGTCCCCTCAATCTTAGGTGCTATTAATTTTATTACTACTATTATTAATATAAAACCCCCTGCTCTATCCCAATATCAAACACCCCTATTTGTCTGATCGGTCTTAATCACTGCTGTATTGCTACTTCTATCACTACCAGTTTTAGCAGCAGGCATCACTATACTACTGACAGATCGAAATCTGAACACCACATTTTTTGACCCCGCCGGAGGAGGGGATCCTATCTTATATCAACACCTATTCTGATTTTTCGGTCACCCAGAAGTCTACATTTTAATTTTACCCGGGTTTGGAATAATTTCACATATTGTTACCTACTACTCAGGTAAAAAAGAACCTTTTGGCTACATGGGAATAGTCTGAGCTATAACATCAATTGGCTTTCTGGGCTTTATCGTATGAGCCCATCCCATGTTTACTGTGGGGATAGATGTGGACACACGAGCATACTTTACATCAGCTACTATAATTATTGCTATTCCCACTGGGGTAAAAGTATTTAGCTGACTGGCCACTCTTCATGGAGGTAATATCAAATGGTCCCCTGCTATGCTATGAGCTCTGGGATTCGTTTTCCTATTCACCGTAGGAGGCTTAACAGGAATTGTACTAGCAAATTCCTCATTAGATATTGTTCTTCACGACACATACTACGTAGTAGCCCACTTCCACTATGTCTTGTCAATAGGAGCAGTATTTGCTCTCATAGGAGGCTTCGTCCATTGATTCCCCCTATTCTCAGGGTATACTCTCGATAACACTTGGGCAAAAATTCATTTTACGATTATGTTCGTAGGTGTCAATATAACGTTTTTCCCTCAGCATTTTCTAGGCCTGTCCGGAATGCCTCGACGTTATTCTGACTACCCAGACGCATATACAACTTGAAACACAATCTCCTCAATAGGCTCTTTTATTTCACTAACAGCAGTAATATTAATAGTTTTTATAGTGTGAGAAGCTTTTGCATCAAAGCGAGAAGTGGCCATAGTGGAACTAACCACAACTAATCTTGAATGGCTGCATGGATGTCCCCCTCCATATCACACATTTGAAGAGCCAACCTGTGTGCTGTTAAAATAAGAAAGGAAGGAATCGAACCTCCTTAGACTGGTTTCAAGCCAATACCATAACCATTATGTCTTTCTCAATCAAGAAGTATTAGTAAAACAATTACATAACTCTGTCAAGGTTAAATTATAGGTTTAAGCCCTATGTACTTCCATGGCATACCCCTTCCAACTAGGTTTTCAAGATGCTACATCCCCCATCATAGAAGAGCTCCTACACTTCCATGATCACACACTAATAATTGTATTCCTAATTAGCTCCCTAGTCCTTTATATCATCTCACTAATACTAACAACCAAACTCACGCACACAAGCACAATGGATGCCCAAGAAGTAGAAACCATCTGAACCATTTTACCAGCTATCATCTTAATTCTCATTGCCCTACCCTCCTTACGAATTCTCTATATAATAGACGAGATTAATAGCCCCTCTCTTACTGTAAAGACCATGGGACATCAATGGTATTGAAGCTATGAATACACTGACTCTGAAGACCTAAGCTTTGACTCCTGTATAATTCCCACTCAAGAGCCAAAGCCCGGAGAACTCCGACTATTAGAAGTTGATAACCGAGTAGCACTACCAATAGAAGTGACCATTCGCGTGTTAATCTCATCAGAAGACGTACTACACTCATGAGCCGTCCCATCCCTGGGCCTAAAAACTGATGCTATTCCAGGCCGACTAAACCAAACAACCCTAATGGGTACACGACCTGGACTCTATTATGGTCAGTGCTCAGAGATCTGCGGCTCAAACCACAGTTTTATGCCCATTGTTCTTGAACTAGTCCCATTAGCATATTTTGAAAAATGATCTGCGTCTATACTGTAAATTCATTAAGAAGCTAAACTAGCGTTAACCTTTTAAGTTAAAAACTGGGAGTTTAAACCTCCCCTTAATGACATGCCACAGTTAGATACATCAACCTGATTCATCACTATTATTTCAAGAATTATAACACTATTTATTATATTTCAACTAAAAATCTCAAAACACCTGTATCCTTCAAGCCCGGAACCCAAATCTACAGCTGCACTAAAACAGCCTAACCCTTGAGAAAAAAAAAAAGGAACGAAAATCTATTCACCTCTTTCACTACCCCAACAATAATAGGATTGCCTGTTGTCGTATTAATTATGATGTTCCCCAGCATTCTATTCCCCTCACCTAACCGACTAATTAATAACCGTTTAGTCTCACTTCAACAGTGATTAGTACAACTAACTTCAAAACAAATACTAGCCATTCACAATCACAAAGGACAAACTTGGGCCCTAATACTCATAGCTCTCATTTTATTTATTGGATCAACAAACCTGTTAGGTCTACTGCCTCACTCATTTACTCCAACTACCCAATTATCAATAAACTTAGGAATAGCTATTCCCCTATGAGCCGGTACCGTAATCACCGGGTTTCGCCACAAAACTAAAGCGTCCCTGGCCCACTTTTCTACCACAAGGAACACCAATCCCCCTGATCCCTATGCTTGTAATTATTGAAACCATTAGCCTTTTTATCCAGCCCGTGGCTCTGGCCGTACGACTTACAGCTAACATTACTGCAGGCCACCTATTCATACACTTAATTGGAGGAGCTGCTCTGGCCCTAACAAACATTAGTACCTCTGTTGCTTTAATTACCTTTATTATCCTCATCCTACTGACAATCCTTGAATTTGCTGTGGCTCTAATCCAAGCCTACGTCTTTACCCTACTTGTAAGCCTGTATCTACATGACAATACTTAATGACCCATCAAACCCACGCATACCATATGGTTAACCCCAGTCCATGGCCACTTACGGGAGCCCTTTCAGCCCTACTGATAACTTCAGGTCTGGCCATATGATTTCACTACAACTCAATACTATTATTGACCCTAGGTATAACCACTAACCTACTGACTATATATCAATGGTGACGAGACATTATTCGGGAAAGCACATTCCAAGGTCACCACACACCCATCGTTCAAAAAGGTCTCCGTTATGGAATAATTCTCTTTATCACCTCAGACGTATTCTTCTTCGCAGGCTTTGTCTGGGCCTTCTACCACTCAAGTCTAGCCCCAACTCCTGAATTGGGAGGATGCTGACCACCAACAGGTATTATTCCCCTAAACCCCCTAGAAGTCCCACTACTCAATACCTCCGTACTTCTAGCTTCCGGAGTGTCAGTCACCTGAGCTCACCACAGTTTAATAGAAGGGAATCGAAAACACATACTCCAAGCACTATTTATTACAATCTCCCTAGGAGTCTACTTCACCCTCCTCCAAGCCTCCGAATACTATGAAACATCATTCACAATCTCAGACGGAGTCTACGGATCCACCTTCTTCATGGCTACAGGATTCCACGGACTACACGTAATTATCGGCTCTACCTTCCTAATTGTATGCTTCTTGCGCCAACTAAAAGATCACTTCACATCGAGCCACCACTTTGGATTTGAAGCCGCTTGCTTGAGATTGACATTTCGTAGACGTGGTTTGACTATTCCTATACGTTTCTATTTATTGATGAGGATCCTATTCCTTTAGTATTAACAAGTACAGTTGACTTCCAATCAACCAGTTTCGGTATAATCCGAAAGGGAATAACAAACGTAATACTCGCCCTGCTCACCAATACACTTCTACCCACACTACTTGCACTCATCGCATTCTGACTACCCCAACTAAATATCTATGCAGAAAAAGCAAGTCCTTATGAATGTGGATTTGACCCCATAGGATCCGCCCGCCTGCCTTTCTCTATAAAATTTTTCTTAGTAGCGATTACATTCTTGCTATTTGACCTAGAAATTGCACTACTACTCCCTCTTCCTTGGGCCTCACAAACAAACAAATTATCAACCATACTTACCATAGCTCTTCTACTAATCTCTCTATTAGCCGCAAGCCTAGCCTACGAATGAACCCAAAAAGGACTAGAGTGAACTGAATATGATAATTAGTTTAAACTAAAACAAATGATTTCGACTCATTAGATTGTAGCTTACCCTATAATTATCAGATGTCCATAGTCTATATTAATATCTTCCTGGCTTTCCTCATGTCACTTATAGGACTACTGATGTACCGATCCCACCTAATATCTTCCCTCCTAGGTCTAGAAGGCATAATACTATCCCTATTTATCATGATAACCGTGGCAATTCTAAATAATCACTTCACACTAGCTAGCATGACTCCTATCATCCTGCTCGTATTTGCAGCCTGCGAGGCGGCACTGGGCTTATCCCTACTAGTAATGGTATCAAACACATATGGCACCGACTATGTACAAAACTTAAGCCTCCTACAATGCTAAAAATTATTGTCCCTACTGCCATACTCATACCGATAACATGACTATCAAAACCCAACATACTCTGAATTAACTCAACTACCTATAGCCTTCTGATCAGCCTTATTAGCCTCTCCTATTTAAATCAACTAGGTGACAACAGCCTAAATCTCTCATTACTATTTTTCTCAGACTCACTCTCTGCACCTCTACTAGTATTAACAACATGACTCCTACCACTGATGCTCATGGCTAGTCAATCACACCTGTCAAAAGAGACCTTAGCCCGAAAAAAAACTATACATCACAATACTTATTATCTTACAACTTCTCTTAATTATAACATTCACCGCCACAGAACTAATTATATTCTACATTCTATTTGAAGCCACATTAATCCCCACCCTCATTATTATCACTCGATGGGGTAATCAAACGGAGCGACTAAACGCTGGCCTATACTTTCTATTCTACACCTTGGTAGGCTCACTACCCCTCCTAGTCGCACTACTATACATCCAAAACACAACAGGGACTTTAAATTTCCTAATCATTCAATCATTCAACCACCTTCCTATGAATCCGAGCATCTTACCCACGATTCCGATATGACCAATTAATACACCTCTTATGAAATAGCTTTCTACCCCTTACCCTAGCCCTATGTATATGACACGTCTCCCTACCCATCAGTACAGCAAGCATTCCACCTCAAACATAAGAAATATGTCTGACAAAAGAGTTACTTTGATAGAGTAAAACTTAGAGGTTTATTTCTAGAATTATAGGAATCGAACCTAATCCTAAGAATCCAAAAATCTTCGTGCTACCAATATTACACCACATTCTAAAGTAAGGTCAGCTAAATAAGCTATCGGGCCCATACCCCGAAAATGTTGGTTTATACCCTTCCCATACTAATCAAACCCCCTATTTTTATTATCATTATATCAACCGTTATTTCAGGAACTATAATCGTAATAACAGCCTCCCATTGACTTATAGTCTGAATCGGCCTCGAAATAAACCTATTAGCCATTATTCCCATCCTCATAAAAAAATATAATCCACGAGCCATAGAAGCAGCCACAAAATATTTCCTGACACAAGCAACTGCTTCAGTACTCCTAATAATAGGAATCATCATCAACCTACTGCATTCAGGACAATGAACTGTATCAAAAGATCTCAACCCCATAGCATCTATCATAATAACAACCGCCTTAGCAATAAAACTAGGACTAGCCCCATTCCACTTCTGAGTGCCCGAAGTTACACAAGGAATCTCCATATCCTCAGGCCTAATCCTACTCACATGACAAAAAATTGCTCCACTATCAATCCTATACCAAATCTCACCCACCATCAATCCCAACCTACTCCTAACAATAGCCATCGTATCAGTTATAGTCGGAGGCTGAGGAGGACTTAACCAAACCCAACTACGAAAAATTATAGCATATTCCTCAATTGCCCACATAGGCTGAATAGCAGCCATCATAATATATAGCCCCACAATAATAATTTTAAACCTGACCATCTACATCATCATAACACTAACCACCTTCATATTATTCATACACAACTCCACCACCACAACATCATCCCTATCACAAACATGAAACAAAACACCCCTAATCACCTCATTTATCCTAGTACTAATAATGTCTCTAGGCGGCCTTCCTCCACTCTCCGGCTTCATCCCAAAATGAATAATCATTCCGGGACTAACTAAAAACGAAATAATTATAATGCCCACACTACTAGCTATAACAGCACTACTTAACCTGTACTTCTACATACGACTAACGTATACCACTGCACTGACTATATTCCCCTCAAACAACTGTATAAAAATAAAATGACGATTCGAGTGCACAGAAAAAACAATCCTTTTACCCCCCCCCCTCCCTTAATTGTAATATCCACCATGCTACTTACCACTCGCACCAATACTATCCATCCTAGATTAGAAGTTTAGGTTAAATTAGACCAAGAGCCTTCAAAGCTCTAAGTAAGCCCTAACAGACTTAACTTCTGCATACCAATTAATCCTAAGGACTGCAAGAATCTATCTTACATCAATTGATTGCAAATCAAACACTTTAATTAAGCTAAGCCCTTACTAGATTGGTGGGCCCCAACCCCACGAAATTTTAGTTAACAGCTAAATACCCTAGTCCACTGGCTTCAATCTACTTCTCCCGCCGTCTAGAAAAAAAAGGCGGGAGAAGCCCCGGCAGCGTCAAGCTGCTTCTTTGAATTTGCAATTCAATATGACATTCACTGCAGGACTTGGTAAAAAGAGGACTGAACCTCTGTCTTTAGATTTACAGTCTAATGCTTACTCAGCCATTTTACCTATGTTCATAAACCGCTGACTATTTTCAACCAATCACAAAGATATTGGAACTCTTTACCTTCTATTTGGCGCCTGGGCCGGTATGGTAGGGACCGCTCTCAGTCTCTTCATCCGAGCCGAACTGGGTCAACCTGGCACGCTACTAGGGGACGACCAAATTTATAATGTAGTCGTCACCGCCCATGCCTTTGTAATAATCTTCTTTATAGTAATGCCTATTATGATTGGAGGATTCGGAAACTGATTGGTTCCACTAATAATTGGAGCCCCCGATATAGCATTCCCTCGAATGAATAATATGAGCTTCTGACTCCTTCCCCCGTCTTTCCTACTTTTGCTCGCATCATCTATGGTAGAGGCTGGAGCAGGGACTGGATGGACAGTACACCCACCTCTAGCCGGCAACCTAGCTCATGCAGGAGCATCCGTAGATCTAACTATTTTTTCACTACACCTAGCAGGTGTCCCCTCAATCTTAGGTGCTATTAATTTTATTACTACTATTATTAATATAAAACCCCCTGCTCTATCCCAATATCAAACACCCCTATTTGTCTGATCGGTCTTAATCACTGCTGTATTGCTACTTCTATCACTACCAGTTTTAGCAGCAGGCATCACTATACTACTGACAGATCGAAATCTGAACACCACATTTTTTGACCCCGCCGGAGGAGGGGATCCTATCTTATATCAACACCTATTCTGATTTTTCGGTCACCCAGAAGTCTACATTTTAATTTTACCCGGGTTTGGAATAATTTCACATATTGTTACCTACTACTCAGGTAAAAAAGAACCTTTTGGCTACATGGGAATAGTCTGAGCTATAACATCAATTGGCTTTCTGGGCTTTATCGTATGAGCCCATCCCATGTTTACTGTGGGGATAGATGTGGACACACGAGCATACTTTACATCAGCTACTATAATTATTGCTATTCCCACTGGGGTAAAAGTATTTAGCTGACTGGCCACTCTTCATGGAGGTAATATCAAATGGTCCCCTGCTATGCTATGAGCTCTGGGATTCGTTTTCCTATTCACCGTAGGAGGCTTAACAGGAATTGTACTAGCAAATTCCTCATTAGATATTGTTCTTCACGACACATACTACGTAGTAGCCCACTTCCACTATGTCTTGTCAATAGGAGCAGTATTTGCTCTCATAGGAGGCTTCGTCCATTGATTCCCCCTATTCTCAGGGTATACTCTCGATAACACTTGGGCAAAAATTCATTTTACGATTATGTTCGTAGGTGTCAATATAACGTTTTTCCCTCAGCATTTTCTAGGCCTGTCCGGAATGCCTCGACGTTATTCTGACTACCCAGACGCATATACAACTTGAAACACAATCTCCTCAATAGGCTCTTTTATTTCACTAACAGCAGTAATATTAATAGTTTGTATAGTGTGAGAAGCTTTTGCATCAAAGCGAGAAGTGGCCATAGTGGAACTAACCACAACTAATCTTGAATGGCTGCATGGATGTCCCCCTCCATATCACACATTTGAAGAGCCAACCTGTGTGCTGTTAAAATAAGAAAGGAAGGAATCGAACCTCCTTAGACTGGTTTCAAGCCAATACCATAACCATTATGTCTTTCTCAATCAAGAAGTATTAGTAAAACAATTACATAACTCTGTCAAGGTTAAATTATAGGTTTAAGCCCTATGTACTTCCATGGCATACCCCTTCCAACTAGGTTTTCAAGATGCTACATCCCCCATCATAGAAGAGCTCCTACACTTCCATGATCACACACTAATAATTGTATTCCTAATTAGCTCCCTAGTCCTTTATATCATCTCACTAATACTAACAACCAAACTCACGCACACAAGCACAATGGATGCCCAAGAAGTAGAAACCATCTGAACCATTTTACCAGCTATCATCTTAATTCTCATTGCCCTACCCTCCTTACGAATTCTCTATATAATAGACGAGATTAATAGCCCCTCTCTTACTGTAAAGACCATGGGACATCAATGGTATTGAAGCTATGAATACACTGACTCTGAAGACCTAAGCTTTGACTCCTGTATAATTCCCACTCAAGAGCCAAAGCCCGGAGAACTCCGACTATTAGAAGTTGATAACCGAGTAGCACTACCAATAGAAGTGACCATTCGCGTGTTAATCTCATCAGAAGACGTACTACACTCATGAGCCGTCCCATCCCTGGGCCTAAAAACTGATGCTATTCCAGGCCGACTAAACCAAACAACCCTAATGGGTACACGACCTGGACTCTATTATGGTCAGTGCTCAGAGATCTGCGGCTCAAACCACAGTTTTATGCCCATTGTTCTTGAACTAGTCCCATTAGCATATTTTGAAAAATGATCTGCGTCTATACTGTAAATTCATTAAGAAGCTAAACTAGCGTTAACCTTTTAAGTTAAAAACTGGGAGTTTAAACCTCCCCTTAATGACATGCCACAGTTAGATACATCAACCTGATTCATCACTATTATTTCAAGAATTATAACACTATTTATTATATTTCAACTAAAAATCTCAAAACACCTGTATCCTTCAAGCCCGGAACCCAAATCTACAGCTGCACTAAAACAGCCTAACCCTTGAGAAAAAAAAAAATGAACGAAAATCTATTCACCTCTTTCACTACCCCAACAATAATAGGATTGCCTGTTGTCGTATTAATTATGATGTTCCCCAGCATTCTATTCCCCTCACCTAACCGACTAATTAATAACCGTTTAGTCTCACTTCAACAGTGATTAGTACAACTAACTTCAAAACAAATACTAGCCATTCACAATCACAAAGGACAAACTTGGGCCCTAATACTCATAGCTCTCATTTTATTTATTGGATCAACAAACCTGTTAGGTCTACTGCCTCACTCATTTACTCCAACTACCCAATTATCAATAAACTTAGGAATAGCTATTCCCCTATGAGCCGGTACCGTAATCACCGGGTTTCGCCACAAAACTAAAGCGTCCCTGGCCCACTTTTCTACCACAAGGAACACCAATCCCCCTGATCCCTATGCTTGTAATTATTGAAACCATTAGCCTTTTTATCCAGCCCGTGGCTCTGGCCGTACGACTTACAGCTAACATTACTGCAGGCCACCTATTCATACACTTAATTGGAGGAGCTGCTCTGGCCCTAACAAACATTAGTACCTCTGTTGCTTTAATTACCTTTATTATCCTCATCCTACTGACAATCCTTGAATTTGCTGTGGCTCTAATCCAAGCCTACGTCTTTACCCTACTTGTAAGCCTGTATCTACATGACAATACTTAATGACCCATCAAACCCACGCATACCATATGGTTAACCCCAGTCCATGGCCACTTACGGGAGCCCTTTCAGCCCTACTGATAACTTCAGGTCTGGCCATATGATTTCACTACAACTCAATACTATTATTGACCCTAGGTATAACCACTAACCTACTGACTATATATCAATGGTGACGAGACATTATTCGGGAAAGCACATTCCAAGGTCACCACACACCCATCGTTCAAAAAGGTCTCCGTTATGGAATAATTCTCTTTATCACCTCAGACGTATTCTTCTTCGCAGGCTTTGTCTGGGCCTTCTACCACTCAAGTCTAGCCCCAACTCCTGAATTGGGAGGATGCTGACCACCAACAGGTATTATTCCCCTAAACCCCCTAGAAGTCCCACTACTCAATACCTCCGTACTTCTAGCTTCCGGAGTGTCAGTCACCTGAGCTCACCACAGTTTAATAGAAGGGAATCGAAAACACATACTCCAAGCACTATTTATTACAATCTCCCTAGGAGTCTACTTCACCCTCCTCCAAGCCTCCGAATACTATGAAACATCATTCACAATCTCAGACGGAGTCTACGGATCCACCTTCTTCATGGCTACAGGATTCCACGGACTACACGTAATTATCGGCTCTACCTTCCTAATTGTATGCTTCTTGCGCCAACTAAAAGATCACTTCACATCGAGCCACCACTTTGGATTTGAAGCCGCTTGCTTGAGATTGACATTTCGTAGACGTGGTTTGACTATTCCTATACGTTTCTATTTATTGATGAGGATCCTATTCCTTTAGTATTAACAAGTACAGTTGACTTCCAATCAACCAGTTTCGGTATAATCCGAAAGGGAATAACAAACGTAATACTCGCCCTGCTCACCAATACACTTCTACCCACACTACTTGCACTCATCGCATTCTGACTACCCCAACTAAATATCTATGCAGAAAAAGCAAGTCCTTATGAATGTGGATTTGACCCCATAGGATCCGCCCGCCTGCCTTTCTCTATAAAATTTTTCTTAGTAGCGATTACATTCTTGCTATTTGACCTAGAAATTGCACTACTACGCCCTCTTCCTTGGGCCTCACAAACAAACAAATTATCAACCATACTTACCATAGCTCTTCTACTAATCTCTCTATTAGCCGCAAGCCTAGCCTACGAATGAACCCAAAAAGGACTAGAGTGAACTGAATATGATAATTAGTTTAAACTAAAACAAATGATTTCGACTCATTAGATTGTAGCTTACCCTATAATTATCAGATGTCCATAGTCTATATTAATATCTTCCTGGCTTTCCTCATGTCACTTATAGGACTACTGATGTACCGATCCCACCTAATATCTTCCCTCCTAGGTCTAGAAGGCATAATACTATCCCTATTTATCATGATAACCGTGGCAATTCTAAATAATCACTTCACACTAGCTAGCATGACTCCTATCATCCTGCTCGTATTTGCAGCCTGCGAGGCGGCACTGGGCTTATCCCTACTAGTAATGGTATCAAACACATATGGCACCGACTATGTACAAAACTTAAGCCTCCTACAATGCTAAAAATTATTGTCCCTACTGCCATACTCATACCGATAACATGACTATCAAAACCCAACATACTCTGAATTAACTCAACTACCTATAGCCTTCTGATCAGCCTTATTAGCCTCTCCTATTTAAATCAACTAGGCGACAACAGCCTAAATCTCTCATTACTATTTTTCTCAGACTCACTCTCTGCACCTCTACTAGTATTAACAACATGACTCCTACCACTGATGCTCATGGCTAGTCAATCACACCTGTCAAAAGAGACCTTAGCCCGAAAAAAAACTATACATCACAATACTTATTATCTTACAACTTCTCTTAATTATAACATTCACCGCCACAGAACTAATTATATTCTACATTCTATTTGAAGCCACATTAATCCCCACCCTCATTATTATCACTCGATGGGGTAATCAAACGGAGCGACTAAACGCTGGCCTATACTTTCTATTCTACACCTTGGTAGGCTCACTACCCCTCCTAGTCGCACTACTATACATCCAAAACACAACAGGGACTTTAAATTTCCTAATCATTCAATCATTCAACCACCTTCCTATGAATCCGAGCATCTTACCCACGATTCCGATATGACCAATTAATACACCTCTTATGAAATAGCTTTCTACCCCTTACCCTAGCCCTATGTATATGACACGTCTCCCTACCCATCAGTACAGCAAGCATTCCACCTCAAACATAAGAAATATGTCTGACAAAAGAGTTACTTTGATAGAGTAAAACTTAGAGGTTTATTTCTAGAATTATAGGAATCGAACCTAATCCTAAGAATCCAAAAATCTTCGTGCTACCAATATTACACCACATTCTAAAGTAAGGTCAGCTAAATAAGCTATCGGGCCCATACCCCGAAAATGTTGGTTTATACCCTTCCCATACTAATCAAACCCCCTATTTTTATTATCATTATATCAACCGTTATTTCAGGAACTATAATCGTAATAACAGCCTCCCATTGACTTATAGTCTGAATCGGCCTCGAAATAAACCTATTAGCCATTATTCCCATCCTCATAAAAAAATATAATCCACGAGCCATAGAAGCAGCCACAAAATATTTCCTGACACAAGCAACTGCTTCAGTACTCCTAATAATAGGAATCATCATCAACCTACTGCATTCAGGACAATGAACTGTATCAAAAGATCTCAACCCCATAGCATCTATCATAATAACAACCGCCTTAGCAATAAAACTAGGACTAGCCCCATTCCACTTCTGAGTGCCCGAAGTTACACAAGGAATCTCCATATCCTCAGGCCTAATCCTACTCACATGACAAAAAATTGCTCCACTATCAATCCTATACCAAATCTCACCCACCATCAATCCCAACCTACTCCTAACAATAGCCATCGTATCAGTTATAGTCGGAGGCTGAGGAGGACTTAACCAAACCCAACTACGAAAAATTATAGCATATTCCTCAATTGCCCACATAGGCTGAATAGCAGCCATCATAATATATAGCCCCACAATAATAATTTTAAACCTGACCATCTACATCATCATAACACTAACCACCTTCATATTATTCATACACAACTCCACCACCACAACATCATCCCTATCACAAACATGAAACAAAACACCCCTAATCACCTCATTTATCCTAGTACTAATAATGTCTCTAGGCGGCCTTCCTCCACTCTCCGGCTTCATCCCAAAATGAATAATCATTCCGGGACTAACTAAAAACGAAATAATTATAATGCCCACACTACTAGCTATAACAGCACTACTTAACCTGTACTTCTACATACGACTAACGTATACCACTGCACTGACTATATTCCCCTCAAACAACTGTATAAAAATAAAATGACGATTCGAGTGCACAGAAAAAACAATCCTTTTACCCCCCCCCCCCTCCCTTAATTGTAATATCCACCATGCTACTTACCACTCGCACCAATACTATCCATCCTAGATTAGAAGTTTAGGTTAAATTAGACCAAGAGCCTTCAAAGCTCTAAGTAAGCCCTAACAGACTTAACTTCTGCATACCAATTAATCCTAAGGACTGCAAGAATCTATCTTACATCAATTGATTGCAAATCAAACACTTTAATTAAGCTAAGCCCTTACTAGATTGGTGGGCCCCAACCCCACGAAATTTTAGTTAACAGCTAAATACCCTAGTCCACTGGCTTCAATCTACTTCTCCCGCCGTCTAGAAAAAAAAGGCGGGAGAAGCCCCGGCAGCGTCAAGCTGCTTCTTTGAATTTGCAATTCAATATGACATTCACTGCAGGACTTGGTAAAAAGAGGACTGAACCTCTGTCTTTAGATTTACAGTCTAATGCTTACTCAGCCATTTTACCTATGTTCATAAACCGCTGACTATTTTCAACCAATCACAAAGATATTGGAACTCTTTACCTTCTATTTGGCGCCTGGGCCGGTATGGTAGGGACCGCTCTCAGTCTCTTCATCCGAGCCGAACTGGGTCAACCTGGCACGCTACTAGGGGACGACCAAATTTATAATGTAGTCGTCACCGCCCATGCCTTTGTAATAATCTTCTTTATAGTAATGCCTATTATGATTGGAGGATTCGGAAACTGATTGGTTCCACTAATAATTGGAGCCCCCGATATAGCATTCCCTCGAATGAATAATATGAGCTTCTGACTCCTTCCCCCGTCTTTCCTACTTTTGCTCGCATCATCTATGGTAGAGGCTGGAGCAGGGACTGGATGGACAGTACACCCACCTCTAGCCGGCAACCTAGCTCATGCAGGAGCATCCGTAGATCTAACTATTTTTTCACTACACCTAGCAGGTGTCCCCTCAATCTTAGGTGCTATTAATTTTATTACTACTATTATTAATATAAAACCCCCTGCTCTATCCCAATATCAAACACCCCTATTTGTCTGATCGGTCTTAATCACTGCTGTATTGCTACTTCTATCACTACCAGTTTTAGCAGCAGGCATCACTATACTACTGACAGATCGAAATCTGAACACCACATTTTTTGACCCCGCCGGAGGAGGGGATCCTATCTTATATCAACACCTATTCTGATTTTTCGGTCACCCAGAAGTCTACATTTTAATTTTACCCGGGTTTGGAATAATTTCACATATTGTTACCTACTACTCAGGTAAAAAAGAACCTTTTGGCTACATGGGAATAGTCTGAGCTATAACATCAATTGGCTTTCTGGGCTTTATCGTATGAGCCCATCCCATGTTTACTGTGGGGATAGATGTGGACACACGAGCATACTTTACATCAGCTACTATAATTATTGCTATTCCCACTGGGGTAAAAGTATTTAGCTGACTGGCCACTCTTCATGGAGGTAATATCAAATGGTCCCCTGCTATGCTATGAGCTCTGGGATTCGTTTTCCTATTCACCGTAGGAGGCTTAACAGGAATTGTACTAGCAAATTCCTCATTAGATATTGTTCTTCACGACACATACTACGTAGTAGCCCACTTCCACTATGTCTTGTCAATAGGAGCAGTATTTGCTCTCATAGGAGGCTTCGTCCATTGATTCCCCCTATTCTCAGGGTATACTCTCGATAACACTTGGGCAAAAATTCATTTTACGATTATGTTCGTAGGTGTCAATATAACGTTTTTCCCTCAGCATTTTCTAGGCCTGTCCGGAATGCCTCGACGTTATTCTGACTACCCAGACGCATATACAACTTGAAACACAATCTCCTCAATAGGCTCTTTTATTTCACTAACAGCAGTAATATTAATAGTTTGTATAGTGTGAGAAGCTTTTGCATCAAAGCGAGAAGTGGCCATAGTGGAACTAACCACAACTAATCTTGAATGGCTGCATGGATGTCCCCCTCCATATCACACATTTGAAGAGCCAACCTGTGTGCTGTTAAAATAAGAAAGGAAGGAATCGAACCTCCTTAGACTGGTTTCAAGCCAATACCATAACCATTATGTCTTTCTCAATCAAGAAGTATTAGTAAAACAATTACATAACTCTGTCAAGGTTAAATTATAGGTTTAAGCCCTATGTACTTCCATGGCATACCCCTTCCAACTAGGTTTTCAAGATGCTACATCCCCCATCATAGAAGAGCTCCTACACTTCCATGATCACACACTAATAATTGTATTCCTAATTAGCTCCCTAGTCCTTTATATCATCTCACTAATACTAACAACCAAACTCACGCACACAAGCACAATGGATGCCCAAGAAGTAGAAACCATCTGAACCATTTTACCAGCTATCATCTTAATTCTCATTGCCCTACCCTCCTTACGAATTCTCTATATAATAGACGAGATTAATAGCCCCTCTCTTACTGTAAAGACCATGGGACATCAATGGTATTGAAGCTATGAATACACTGACTCTGAAGACCTAAGCTTTGACTCCTGTATAATTCCCACTCAAGAGCCAAAGCCCGGAGAACTCCGACTATTAGAAGTTGATAACCGAGTAGCACTACCAATAGAAGTGACCATTCGCGTGTTAATCTCATCAGAAGACGTACTACACTCATGAGCCGTCCCATCCCTGGGCCTAAAAACTGATGCTATTCCAGGCCGACTAAACCAAACAACCCTAATGGGTACACGACCTGGACTCTATTATGGTCAGTGCTCAGAGATCTGCGGCTCAAACCACAGTTTTATGCCCATTGTTCTTGAACTAGTCCCATTAGCATATTTTGAAAAATGATCTGCGTCTATACTGTAAATTCATTAAGAAGCTAAACTAGCGTTAACCTTTTAAGTTAAAAACTGGGAGTTTAAACCTCCCCTTAATGACATGCCACAGTTAGATACATCAACCTGATTCATCACTATTATTTCAAGAATTATAACACTATTTATTATATTTCAACTAAAAATCTCAAAACACCTGTATCCTTCAAGCCCGGAACCCAAATCTACAGCTGCACTAAAACAGCCTAACCCTTGAGAAAAAAAAAAGGAACGAAAATCTATTCACCTCTTTCACTACCCCAACAATAATAGGATTGCCTGTTGTCGTATTAATTATGATGTTCCCCAGCATTCTATTCCCCTCACCTAACCGACTAATTAATAACCGTTTAGTCTCACTTCAACAGTGATTAGTACAACTAACTTCAAAACAAATACTAGCCATTCACAATCACAAAGGACAAACTTGGGCCCTAATACTCATAGCTCTCATTTTATTTATTGGATCAACAAACCTGTTAGGTCTACTGCCTCACTCATTTACTCCAACTACCCAATTATCAATAAACTTAGGAATAGCTATTCCCCTATGAGCCGGTACCGTAATCACCGGGTTTCGCCACAAAACTAAAGCGTCCCTGGCCCACTTTTCTACCACAAGGAACACCAATCCCCCTGATCCCTATGCTTGTAATTATTGAAACCATTAGCCTTTTTATCCAGCCCGTGGCTCTGGCCGTACGACTTACAGCTAACATTACTGCAGGCCACCTATTCATACACTTAATTGGAGGAGCTGCTCTGGCCCTAACAAACATTAGTACCTCTGTTGCTTTAATTACCTTTATTATCCTCATCCTACTGACAATCCTTGAATTTGCTGTGGCTCTAATCCAAGCCTACGTCTTTACCCTACTTGTAAGCCTGTATCTACATGACAATACTTAATGACCCATCAAACCCACGCATACCATATGGTTAACCCCAGTCCATGGCCACTTACGGGAGCCCTTTCAGCCCTACTGATAACTTCAGGTCTGGCCATATGATTTCACTACAACTCAATACTATTATTGACCCTAGGTATAACCACTAACCTACTGACTATATATCAATGGTGACGAGACATTATTCGGGAAAGCACATTCCAAGGTCACCACACACCCATCGTTCAAAAGGTCTCCGTTATGGAATAATTCTCTTTATCACCTCAGACGTATTCTTCTTCGCAGGCTTTGTCTGGGCCTTCTACCACTCAAGTCTAGCCCCAACTCCTGAATTGGGAGGATGCTGACCACCAACAGGTATTATTCCCCTAAACCCCCTAGAAGTCCCACTACTCAATACCTCCGTACTTCTAGCTTCCGGAGTGTCAGTCACCTGAGCTCACCACAGTTTAATAGAAGGGAATCGAAAACACATACTCCAAGCACTATTTATTACAATCTCCCTAGGAGTCTACTTCACCCTCCTCCAAGCCTCCGAATACTATGAAACATCATTCACAATCTCAGACGGAGTCTACGGATCCACCTTCTTCATGGCTACAGGATTCCACGGACTACACGTAATTATCGGCTCTACCTTCCTAATTGTATGCTTCTTGCGCCAACTAAAAGATCACTTCACATCGAGCCACCACTTTGGATTTGAAGCCGCTTGCTTGAGATTGACATTTCGTAGACGTGGTTTGACTATTCCTATACGTTTCTATTTATTGATGAGGATCCTATTCCTTTAGTATTAACAAGTACAGTTGACTTCCAATCAACCAGTTTCGGTATAATCCGAAAGGGAATAACAAACGTAATACTCGCCCTGCTCACCAATACACTTCTACCCACACTACTTGCACTCATCGCATTCTGACTACCCCAACTAAATATCTATGCAGAAAAAGCAAGTCCTTATGAATGTGGATTTGACCCCATAGGATCCGCCCGCCTGCCTTTCTCTATAAAATTTTTCTTAGTAGCGATTACATTCTTGCTATTTGACCTAGAAATTGCACTACTACTCCCTCTTCCTTGGGCCTCACAAACAAACAAATTATCAACCATACTTACCATAGCTCTTCTACTAATCTCTCTATTAGCCGCAAGCCTAGCCTACGAATGAACCCAAAAAGGACTAGAGTGAACTGAATATGATAATTAGTTTAAACTAAAACAAATGATTTCGACTCATTAGATTGTAGCTTACCCTATAATTATCAGATGTCCATAGTCTATATTAATATCTTCCTGGCTTTCCTCATGTCACTTATAGGACTACTGATGTACCGATCCCACCTAATATCT